>NC_057806.1:549435102-549735102 GCF_018294505.1 Triticum aestivum
AAAGCCTCGCTGAATTCAGCCCAAGTAGTGACATGGCCCGCTGGGCGCATAGCTCCATAATTCTCCCACCATAGACTGGCGGGGCCTTCAAGATGATATGCAGCAAAGGTGACCTTGTCAGCCTCCGCTACCAGCGCGGAACGCAGTTTGTGAGAGATACTGCGAAGCCAGTCATCAGCGTCGAGAGGCTCGACGGAGTGGTGGAACGTGGGTGGATGCAATTTGATAAAATCACTGAGTGACACCACGTTAGCCCTCTGATGGTGTGCTGTATTCTGTTCAATACGCTCCAACAAACGGTTTGTCTCCCGCTTGTTTCTCTCAGCTTCCATCATAACCTCGGCTAGTGAAGGAGGATGAGGCAGATTTACATCCCTGGCTTCACTGCCTTCGGCCTGCTCTTGAGAAGCAGGGTTAGCGCGCGTGTTGACCATCCTAGGTAAACAAGACAATGATTTAGTCAGGATGGTAAAATTTTGACATAGGATTCATAATGTAAGAAATAACTCGGAATGCAAGATGATCATCCGTATGACATGGTAGATACAGAAACTGCTTCTTTTATTCCATCGTCATACACACCATACAGGGTTTAGTACAAGACCAAACAAAGTACTATTACGGTGAAAAGAGGATTACATCTCATCGAAGGCATTCCAAGCTCCTATACATTATTTTTCTACACCTCCGGAAGGAGTACGAACTAGGTCATATCCCACGAGTCACGCGGGACGATAGACGACACAGCTAGTGCGAACTAGTGATACTACCACTAACTCAGACCGATCCGTAGTAGTCCTCGTAGAAGTCACCTCCATAGCCTGGGAGCTCAACATGATCATCTGGAAACAGACGGTCTCGCGGAGCTTGTGGACCATAGGGGCTAGGATGAGGCCTTGGACCAACAAACGGTGGCCTGCGGGGACCGCGAGGTGGGGTGATGCCTCCTACATCACGCCAAACCATCACGTCTGGCAGAGCAGATCTCACAGGATAGAGATCGCGCATATCTGAATATCCAGCTTGCACCGCCGGTGCGAACCGAGTCAAAGTGGCCCAGTGATCAGCACGGGTGTTGAAGAGCTCTAGCCTTAAGGCCCGATTTTCACGGTCCTTATCCTCGAGCATCTCAGCAGTGGTGCGAGTCCGTGAATCCTCCTGAGTGGAGTCAGCATAGATAGCCTGGAGATACCCTTGTGCTCCCGGAAGTGATCCTGGCATATACCGGAAATCAGAGTCCCGAAATAACCCAGATCTGACTTGCATAATGGTCATCATAGAGTAGGCGGCGTCCTGCACAGCCATCTCAATAGTAACCCCGAGTCCATAGGAGCAGTGAAGAGGCTCGGTGGATCCAGGATAAGATGGAAATATCCTGACAGTGCAGAGATACTGGCTTTGATTAAAATCTCGGAATTGCTCTTCGACCGTGTACTCAGGATACCAGCGGTATCCAGCCTCAGTCATTACCCTGACCAACTTGGCAGTATGGCTGGGTACATCTAGGCATCGAGTCAGGCGAACCACTTGATTTAGGTCGCGAGTGGCCATCTGAAAGCACAATCATAATGCAAAGGCATTAGAATTTCTAGCAAAATTTCGGCAGCATAACAGCTGTAAATGCTCAAAAGGATTTGAGACATTTGACAAAGGATTCCGTACACACTCAACATCACCATATCAAAGTTCTGAAACCATTCTGGCAACATAATGTGGTAGTAGAACTGAACTAGGCTGGTAACCATCAAACTTATAAGGTACTACTGATTAGTAACACGTGATCCTGATAGAGAGAATAGGTCCTAATTCCTTATCCCCCGGTAGAAGAATGGACTGACTCAGATCAGAATGTCATAAGATAAAGGAGTAAAAAGAGCCTTACGTTCCATCCCACAAACAATTCCCCTACATATAACTAAGGAATTTCTAGACTCAACATCGACCAGTTTGGCTTGGAGAACCTACAGGCAGTCCGGCTCTGATGCCAACGCTGTCAGGACCCCGACTCGATGTCACATCGATCTAGCTGGTAACACCTCATATCACTTTGCGGCCTCACGCACGGTATCCCCACGGGTGTCGTCTTACCTTTTCCCGGGACCGTTTGCGCCTTTTGGCTCACGTATATGATAGTGTCGCTAGCATCCATATGATAAAGAGCCCGGGCTGACATGACTAGTCGCAAACCCAAAGTGGCACAGACTTACAGGGACAGGCATCCATGACCCAGCTTCGAACGTGTCGGTCATCAGCAAGTGGGTCCGGGCTGTAGCACTGGGCTAGCAGGACTCCGGTAAACCGGGCTGTAGCGGGCTAACAGGACTCCGGTACTCAAAGCGTGACATTTCCCCGAAGGGACAGACACAGGAACGAAGAAGGACACATGCCGGCCAGCCTAAGTGTTCCAGAGCAGTAGCAAGCTACCATGGCTCAGTGGCAACACTAGGAGACATTTCCCGGTAAGAGAGGCTACTAAAGATAAACAACTAGATAGTCAGATCCCACACATACCAAGCATTTCAATCATACACACAATATGCTCGATATGTGCAAATATAACGAAGCATCACAACATGACTCTACGACACAAGTACTTTATTTAAGGCTCAGTGAGCCATACATAACATACACAAAGGTACGGGTCTCATGACCCAACATACAAGTCATACAGTCATACAAACCAGCAGCGGAAGTAACTTGTCTGAGTACAGACAACTAGTAAAACAAAAGAGGCTTGGAAAGCCTAGCTATACTACGTGGTCCATCACAAGCTCAGGGTCACCACCTGGGTCTTTAGCCTACTCGTTGATGTCAACGTCTACATAGAACCCATCAGAAGGGGTTGCAGCGTCTTCTGTAAAAATGTAGATTATAGCAACATGAGTACAAAGGTACTCAGCAAGACTTACATCAGATCCTACATACATGCATAGTATCAAGAAGGGTTGGTGTAGTTATTGCAGCAAGCCAGCTCTGACTCTTGGCTAGGCTATCCTACGATACTCCAACTTGAAATGGTTTTGCGCACACGAGTCCACTACTCACCACTTCAATACACTACCGAGGATCCGCCTCCGTCTTCCTACGGAAGAGCCATCCTCGGCACTCACACTTATCTTGAGGCTTTTAACAGTTTCCATTTACTTGTCTATGAACTGTATAGGCAACCAAGTAGTCCTTTACCGCGGACGCGGCTATTCGAATAGATTATGATAACCCTGCAGGGGTGTACTTCTTCATACATGTTTCCACCACTTAGCGTCTGCACACGACATGTGCTCGGCAGACTTCAAGCGAAAGCCGACGTGGGTGTAGACCACGACCTACCTAAACACTTAAGCCTCTCATCGATACCTTTACCAAATCGTGTTCACCACACCACTCTCATTACCGACATAATCATTTCACTCTAGCCCATCACCCAGATGAACCAGACCTGACACGACTCTAAGCATAGCAGGCATAGCAAGGTAGGAACAACACATACATATGGCTCAATCAACTCCTACACATGCTAGTGGGTTTCATCTAGTTACTGTGGCAATGACAGGTCATGCAGAGGAAATGGGTTCAACTACCGTAGCACACAGCAGTTTGAATCGCGTTGTCTTAATGCAGTAAAAGAGAGCAGGAGCGAGAACATGGGATTGTATCGATATGATCAAATGGTTGGTTGCTTGCCTGATGGTTCGATGCACTGATACGGTTCTTCGTTAGGGTAATCACGGTACTCCTCGGGGACAGAACCTGTCGCAAAGGACATCGATACACAAGCATCACCAAACAATGTGCAACAATATGATGCATGCATGAAACATGGCAATATGAGTGTGTTGGGCTAATGCAACTAAAACCAGGGGTGTTTGAACAAATTTGAATCAAGGATTCAAATTTCAAATTCAAATATGGCCTTTTAAAGTGCCTTTTCTTGTTCTGCTTAAAACATCAATTTAACTTGTTTGATCATGCATGAAAATAGTACAGATGGATAGATTGGATTTTTCTGATCATTTTTCATATATAATTTGTCCAATTTGGAGTTACAGAATAAAAGTTATGAATTTTTGAAGTTTAAATAATATTCTGGAATTTCCTGATTTAATTTAATTCCAGAAATATAATTATTGCGTCAGCATGACGTCAGCATGACGTCAGTGGTCAACTGTGGCTGGCTGAGGTCAAACCTGACGTGTGGGGCCCACACGTCAGTGACAGGGGGGTTAAACAGGATTAAATTAATCCTAATTAGGGGTTAGTGGCGCTGGGGCCCACTGTCAGTGTCAGGGGGGGTTGACTAACAGTAGTTAGCGCTAACCTAACCACCTGGCCGACAGGGCCCACGCGTCAGTGACCCTGGGGGGTCAAACCCCAGGTCGGACAAGTCAAACCCCACCGGCGACATGACGCCGGCGAGGCCCGAGACGGCGGCGAAAGTGCTTTTTGCCATTCCGGCAACCAAATGGACGGCGGAAGGCATCTACGTGTTGCTGAGGTTGAGCCGCGACTATTGGTGGTGGTGGTTGGGCTCGGGGTGGCCGGAGTTGACGGCGGCGAGCTCGGCTGCGGCGGCCGGAGTTCGGGTGCGGTCGGGATCAGTGTTGCAGGGGGTTTGGGGAGGCGTTGGTGCGTGCTGCGTGCTCCTGGTGAGGTGGGGAGCACGATGGTGTGCTCGGTTGGGCGCTACGGCGACCGTGGCCACGACGGCGACATCGCCGGCGGCGTGGAGCTCTCGGCCGAGGTGGGGCTAGGGCCTAGAAGTCGAAAGAGACCAGGGAAGAAGGGGGAAACGATCCGGGGGCTCACCGCGGAGCTGCAGGGATGGTTAGCGGGCTCGGGGACGCGCTGGTGACGGTGAATTCGACGGCGACGACGGTCGGAGCCCGAAGAGGGGAACGGCGACGTGGCGGCGATGCAGGGCTTCCGGGGACCCGTGGAGCGGTGGGGAGGAAGAGGGAGTCGAGGCGGAGCTTCTGAGCTAGTCGGGGGAGCGAGGGGTGGCCGGAGACGATGGCTATGGCGAACGGCGGCGACGGTGGTGTTCGGCCGTGAGAGAGAGAGAGCGAGGGAGAGGAGAGGAGAGCCGGGGGAGAGTGAGAGAGAGCAGGGGGAGAGGCGTGGCGTCGTCCAGGGCGTCGAGCGAGGAGGGGAGGGCAGGCAAGCAGGCGAGCAGGTGGCGTGGCGCGGTGGCGCGCGCGCGCGCCGGCCACACTCCCCTCCCTCTGTCGGGACGAAGACGACAGAGGAGGGAGGTGGGCTGGGCCGGCTGCTGGCTGGGCCAGCCAGCTGGCTGGGCCGCACAGGGAGGAGCCCAGGTAAGCTTCTCCCTTTATATATTTTTCTGTTTTCTGTTTTTCTAATACTTCTGCAACTTTGTTGAATTAAATAAAATACCTAGGCAACTTCAAAAATCACCAAACTATTCCTGGCCCATAGTTGGATTATTTCCAACATGAAACATTTTAGTTTGGAGATATTTGAGCATTTAAATATTTTATATTATTTTAAATGCCCAAATTCAAATATTTATGAATTAATTCAAAAACCCTAAGATGGCCTAGGAAAATGTGCACCACTTTTGGCAGAGGTTCTGAACCAAGACAAAAATGATGGGCATTTTAGAAGGGCATTTCAGGTTCATTGAAAAATTATTTTAGTAACCCTAGTTGGTTTCAGAGGGGACTGGGGGTTCTGTCATCCCCATTTCAAGTTTCTGATGAAAGAGTAAACATGATGCAACACTCTAATGCATGACTAGCTAGGTTGTGACAGATCGGCAAGCCATAGAAAATAAATGGATCTTCAATAGAAAGATGGACGCTGATAGTAGTGTTACTTTCTACAAAGCTCGACTTGTCGCAAAAGGTTTTCGGCAAGTTCAAGGGATTGACTACGATGAGACCTTCTCACCCGTAGCGATGCTTAAGTCTGTCCGAATCATGTTAGCAATTGCCGCATTTTATGAAATCCAGCAAATGGATGTCAAAACTACATTCCTGAATGGATTTCTGGAAGAAGAGTTGTATATGATGCAGCCGGAAGGTTTTGTCGATCCAAAAGGAGCTAACAAAGTGTGCAAGCTCCAGCAATCCATTCATGGACTGGTGCAAGCCTCTCGGAGTTGGAATAAACGCTTTGATAGTATGATCAAAGTATATAGTTTTATACAGACTTGCGGTGAAGCCTGTATTTTCAAGAAAGTGAGTGGGAGCACTACAGCATTTCTGATAAGTATATGTGAATGCCATATTGTTGATCGGAAATAATGTAGAATTATTCTACAAAGCATAAAGGAGTGCTTTTAAAGAAGTTTTTCAAAGAAAGACCTCGGTGAAGCTGCTTACATATTAAGCATCAAAATCTATAGAGATAGATCAAGACGCTTGATAAGTTTTTTTAATGAGTACATACCTTGACAATATTTTGAAGTAGTTCAAAAATGGTACAGTCAAAGAAAGAGTTCTTGGCTGCGTTACAAGGTATGAAATTGAGTAAGACTCAAAAGCCCGACCACGACAGAAGATAGAAAGAGGATGAAAGTCATTCCCTTTGCCTCAGCCATAGGTTCTATAAAATATGCCATGATGTGTACCAGATCTATTGTATACCCTACACTGTGTTAAGCAAGGGAGTACAATAGTGATCTAAGAGTAGATCACTAGACATTGGTCAAAATTATCCTTAGTGGAATAAGGAAATATTTCTCGATTACGAAGGTGATAAAAGGTTCGTTGTAAAAGGTTACGTCGATGCAAGTTTTGACACAGATCTGGATGATTCTAAGTCTCGATCTAGATACATATTGAAAGTGAGAGCAATTAGCTAGAGTAGCTCCGTGCAGAGCATTGTAGATATAGAATTCGCAAAATACTTACGGATCTGTATGTGATAGACCCGTTGACTAAAATTATCTCACAAGCAAAACATAATCACACCTTAGTATTCTTTGGGTGTTAATCACATAAATGATGTGAACTAGATTATTGACTCTAGTAAACCCTTTGGGTATAGGTCACATGACGATGTGAACTATGGGTGTTAATCACATGGTGATGTGAACTCTTAGTGTTGAATCACATGGCGATGTGAACTAGATTATTGACTCTAGTGCAAGTGGGAGACTGAAGGAAATATGCCCTAGAGGCAATAATAAAGTTATTATTTATTTCCTTATATCATGATAAATGTTTATTATTCATGCTAGAATTGTATTAACCGGAAACATAATACATGTGTGAATACATAGACAAACAAAGTGTCACTAGTATGCCTCTACTTGACTAGCTCATTAATCAAAGATAGTTATGTTTCCTAACCATGAACAAAGAGTTGTTATTTGATTAATGGGATCACATCATTAGGTGAATGATCTGATTGACATGACCCATTTCCATTAACTTAGCACCCGATCGTTTAGTATGTTGCTATTGCTTTCTTCATGACTTATACATGTTCCTATGACTATGAGATTATGCAACTCCCGTTTGCCGGAGGAACACTTTGTGTGCAACCAAACGTCACAACGTAAATGGGTGATTATAAAGGTGCTCTACAGGTGTCTCCAAAGGTACATGTTGGGTTGGCGTATTTCGAGATTAGGATTTGTCACTTCGATTGTCGGAGAGGTATCTCTGGGCCCTCTCGGTAATGCACATCACATAAGCCTTGCAAGCATTACAACTAATAAGTTAGTTGTGAGATGATGTAGAACGAGTAAAGAGACTTGCCGGTAACGAGATTGAACTAGGTATTGGATACCGACGATCGAATCTCGGGCAAGTAACATACCGATGACAAAGGGAACAACGTATGTTGTTATGCGGTCTGACCGATAAAGATCTTCGTAGAATATGTAGGAGCCAATATGGGCATTCTGGTCCCGCTATTGGTTATAGACCGGAGATTTGTCTCAGTCATGTCTACATTGTTCTCGAACCGTAGGGTCCGCACGCTTAACGTTATGATGACAGTTATTATGAGTTTATGCATTTTGATGTACCGAAGTTAGTTTGGAGTCCCGGATGTGATCACGGACATGAGGAGGAGCTTCGAAATGGTCGAGACATAAAGATTGATATATTGGACGACTATATTCGGACACCGGAAGGGTTCTAGGGAAGTTTCGGATAAAATCGAAGCACCGGGGGGTTACCGGAACCCCCCCGGGGGTTAATGGGCCTTATGGGCCTAATGTGGAGAAGAGGAAGGTGCTGCCAGGGCAGGCCGCGCGCCCCCTCTCCCCTAGTCCGAATTGGACAAGGAGGGAGGGGCGGCGCCCCCCCCCCCTTCCTTCTCTCCCTCCACCTCTCCTAGTTGGACAAGGAACGGGAGGGGAGTCCTACTCCCGGTAGGAGTAGGACTCCTCCTGCGCGCCTCCTCTAGGCCGGCCGCACCCCCCCTTGGATCCTTTATATACGGAGGCAGGGGGACACCCTAGAACACACAAGTTGATCTTCGTGATCGTTCCTTAGCCGTGTGCGGTGCCCCCTTCCACCATATTGCACCTCAGTCATATCGTAGTAGTGCTTAGGCGAAGCCCTGCGTCGGTAGAACATCATCATCATCACCACGCCGTTGTGCTGACGAAACTCATCCCCGAAGCTTTGCTGGATCGGAGCCCGGGGAGCGTCATCGAGTTGTACGTGTGCCAAGAACTCGGAGGTGCCGGAGTAACGGTGCTTGGATCGGTCGGATCGGAAGACGTACGGCTACTTCCTCTACGTTGCGTCAATGCTTCCGTTGCGGTTTACAAGGGTACGTAGACAACTCTCTCCCCTCTCGTTGCTATGCATCATCATGATCTTGCGTGTGCGTAGGAATTTTTTTGAAATTACTACGAAACCCAACACGGAGCGCCGCCACCGCCCGACCCGAGAGTCAGAGTTTCCCCTAGAGCAACACGACGGGCAATGATGGCCGTGACGACGCCTTCAGGAAGGAAGCGACCTTCGCCGCCGCCGGTCCGTCCGAAGATAGGACAGGTTTTCACCCCGGCCCATACTCACTGCCACCGAACGTCACACCCCGGCGACCATGCCGCCCACACGACCATGGTCACTGGGCAGCGCCAAGGCACGGGCTTTGCCCATGAGCACCGCGACACCACCTCCAGGGCCGCCACCCCGGAATCCAAGACCTCGACACCACCTCACCAGTTACCCAGCGCCACGCCACCTATAGTGATGGGTGGAAAGGCCCCGCCTTTCACACCCCTGAGCTACCCCCAACTGGCCGCCATCGGCCCGTCCTGCTGCCGGGCGCGAGACTAGCGCGGTCCTGCCGCCGGGCGCGAGACGGGCGCGGTCCTGCTGCCGGGCGCGAGACAGGCGCGGTCCTGCTGCCGGGCGCGAGACGGGCGATGTACCACAGCTGAGAAAAGCCCAGTCCTTCGACGGAAGTGGTGCGTGGGTGACCGGGAGAGGAATCGAAGGCCGCCGCACGCCGCCTACGGTCGAACCGACGCCGAAACATGTTAGCCGCCGCAGCCGACATGCCAAGCTACCATGGATCCTTCCACGGCCGGAGCAGCAGCCACCCCAGGCCACTGCCCATCCCGCGCCGCCCGCCGGACTCCAGCCGTTGAGTCCGTCGGCCACGCAGCCACCAGATTGGCCACCACACCTGCGCCGCCACCGCCACCACACACGCGCCGCCACGCCCTGGCCAGAGCCGGCCAGCATCCGCGACCAGGACGCGCTCCGGCCACCGCCCGGCGACAAATCCAGTCGGATCTGGCCGGAACCTGGCTCGCCCGCAACCACCAGCACCGCCGCCGCCGCGTCAGAACCGCCGCCCACCGCAGCCACGAAGGCCGCACCTTGAGCAGGATCCGCCGCCGCCTTCAGCCGCCGCTGCCACCAGCCAGCAGGACGACGGCCTCCAGCCCACGCCGCCACAGCCCGCGCCGCCCGGCGGCCAGATCTGGCCGTTGCAGCCCGGGCACGCCCCGCCGTCACAGTGCCCGCCACGCAGGCTGCACCAGCGCGCCGCCGCCGCCAGAACACGGAGCCGCCACACCCGCACAATGCCGCGCCGTCGCGCCCACCGCCGCGCGACGCACCGGCCCGAAGAAGCACGCCCGCGCAGCCCTCTCGAGCAGGAGGACGCCAACGCCCCGCCGCCGCCGGCACCGGTCGGGCTTTGCCCGGCCGTGCCCTCTGGCGGCGGCGGAGCAGGGGAAGAGGAGGAGGGGGGCGCTCGACGGGATCTGGTCGCCCTCCCCGTCGCCTCGCGGGGGCAACGCGGGAGGGGTCGGGAGGGGCTCTCAATTAAGTTGTGTGCTTGTCTCAGGCTCAATCACCTACATTAACAACCAGCAAGCATGAACTCAGTCTCACAGCATCCTTCCATTAGTTTAACATATATCTTCTGAAGTAGGAAAATGACAGTTCAAAAATAGTCCTGATTTAAGCAAAGGTCAAGTCAAATATCTAGGAATAGTGAGTAACTACTTTACCATCGAACATCAACTATTCTTATGAATATATATTCTGGAAACTCAAATCAATCTAACTGACCCCACTTTAAGCAATACACGAGAACTTCCCCTGCGTCGCTCTCCCAGGAGCGGCACGGGCGGAGCCTTTGCTCGCCGGCACAACCGCTCCCCTCCTGCCCTCCTCCCCTCGCCGCGGCCTGGGAGTGACGCCGGTCAAAGTCCAGCAGGCAGCGGCGGTGGTGGGGTCGTTTGACTCGCGTGCCCAGGCGGATATGGCCTACTGCCTTTCCTTGTGCGCGCGGTCTACGTTGGCTCCTCTGGAGGCTGGCGTGGCGGCCAGTGCTCGCGCGACCCGCAATCTGGGCGGCGGCCCAGAGCTTCACGGGTGAGGTGGCGGCGGTGAAGCAAGCGTGTTCGTGCAGGCGTGGTGATGGCTGCGGTGTTGGGCGCGGCGGGGCTCATATGTCGGTGGCTGCAGTGCTAGGCGCGACGGATCTGGGGTCCATTGCGCAGATCTACCACTGGTGGATGGTGCTCCCGGATGCGGCTCTGGACGGATGACAGTGCTTCTATGCTCGGAGGTGCGACGGGAGGTGCGTGAACGCCGGGGCGGTGGCTCTGCAGGGATGGTGGCAGCAGTGGCAACGACTGTTGCAGTGGCGTGGAGCTCATTATGGCATGAGGTGATGTGAGTTGATTCATGCGGTGGTGGCTGGCGGCAGGTGGTGGAGGTGTTCTTCGGCGGTCCGGACGCCCTCGGGTGCTCTATTTCTGCACATCTTGTCTGAGTGATGAGGAGCTCCGACGAAAGCATTGCTCTAACCGTGGTCAGGCCAGCGACGGCGGCGCCTACGTGCGTCATCTACCTTCTTGGAGGTGTCGTTGTGGAACTCCTTCGTCATGAGGGATTTGGCTCTCCAGATGAAAATCTTGGCTCCGGTTCTCCTAAGCGGGCGGCGGCGACGTCTATGTCATGACCTCCTTGGAGGCGTCATTTTTGAAGAGTTAGTTGTAGCCGTTTCGTGGGATCTCTCTACTGCCAGGGGAGCGGCTCTGGGATTCTGTGCCGAAACGGCGGTCTCGGGATGCAGTGCGGGGACGACTCCATGAGGAAGGGCAGCTACTCAACATGGCTTGGGTGGCGATCTTGAGCCGAGAGGGTGACAAGGTCTTCGGCTCGGTCTATGCATTCCTGTAGGGACGGTTGGACGATATGTCAGGGCGGCGGCCCGAAATTGGTACAGCGGCCGTGGTCTGCAAGCAATCATCCTGTACAATGTGGGTTGCGGCTAGCTGGGTCATGCGGCTTTGTAGCTCATGGGTGAGCGGTGGGACGTCGGGGCAGCGGCCCCGGAAGGTGGTGTTGGTTGATTGCGCAGGGCACAATGGAATGATGGATGTCGGGGCGGCGGCTCCGAGATTTGGCTCTTTTTGTACTCTCTTTTGGTATGATTGAATCTTGTAAACCCTGTCATAATTAATTGAGCGCTCTGTGCATCAATCGATGCAGGGGCCGGGGGTGTTACCCCCTAAAAAAACAGTCCTGATTTAAGCAAAGGCAAGATCAAATATTTAGTGTGAACATTTAGTCACGATATGGAATGCATATTAGTTACTTTTCCTGCCACCTTATGTGAGGAAGCCATCCTTCTACAAATATTCCAAAATAAAAACCAACTAATCTGTGAACAATTCATTGTTCTGATAACTAGTAATATAGTATGGCTGCAAGAATAACTTAAGTCATCACAATTTCTGCTGTGCATCTGATGTATCAGAATTCACCTGTCCAAAGAAGTACAGTGCGGCATGGTAGTCCTCCTTTGCAAATGCCGCCCTCCCTCATGACTTCAAAGCAGTTATCTTTCCTTCCACATGAACTGGATCCTGAAGACAGTGGCACAGCCACAGCAAATATCAAATTCAATCAGCACCAGTATTGCAGTTGGAAAGTGTAAATAAAAATCTCTTTGGCCTAAATTCCTTAGTTTAGAATCACTAATATTTATTTCCACTTCAGATTGACAAATTCGAGAAGGGGAAGTGATGTGCAACAAACATAACAAAAAATTGTTCTGAATCCTTGCTGTTAAATAAAATTAGCAAGTTGAACCTCCCAAATGTGAGGGCATTATTTTAAATTTGTTGAATGGTACCAAGAAATAAATATATAGTTTTATGAAAATTTGGATTATGCGGTATGAGACTGAATACAACCATTGTAGCCCTTATGCTTTTAGAATATACTCTCTATTTTGATATACAGGTTGTTATGTATTTAGGCACACTTCCCAAATCTACTGATTTCATACTTATAATAAAAATAGATTAGATTACGAGCCCAATGTTTGCCTTTTGTGAGAATTTCAAATTTATCTCCATTTTTATCTTATTATACTTTTGCGATGTAATTGATATATGTGAGAATTCCTAGATTATGGTAGATTAACAGGCTCATAAATAGTTAATCAATAAAAACAGGCAACTTGTGATTTCTAATAAAGTTATATCTGTGTGTACATTTCAAACTTTTCTCTTATAAAATTAAGACAAGGTGAATAGTCCATCGTTGATCAATGTCGATCTTAGCTTCAACTTCTAATAAGGCACGGGGGGCACGGAATTGCGGATCAACTCTAGCATGTAGTTAGATACCTTTTGTGTTAGCCCATGTTTTTGGCGTGAATCCTAGCAATTGGGACTATTTCATAAAGAATAAGGTTTCCTGCCTTCATCACTCTGCATTGGTCCACCATAAGGACCAATTGGTTCTCACAACTTGTGTATTTTTTTGTAGTTTAGTGACGGAGCATTTGTTTGGCAGCCTGAGTTTTAACGGGATCTTAGGGACCCAATCCTTGAGATGGGAGGCTCATGTGGCTTTTCAATCAAGGCAGGTTAGCCTAGCTCTTGCGGGTTTTATCTTCTATAGTTTAATCACCAGAGATATGGACAAATACCAAGATGAGTAGGAAGAATCTAGTGACATTGACTTCAAGCGACCTTGATGCAGCATTCAGTTTAACCGAAGACATTTGTTTTTTCCATTTGCATTAGTTTGTTTCGGTAAAAAAAATTGTGTAGGCACTGCTCTTAGAATCATGTCATTTCTGTAGGTTTACATTTTATGTACATATGTCAAGAGGAATATTAAAAATTATAGTATTTTCATGCCAACTATTTTTTATTTCATTTTAGCAATGTGGAATGTTTATATATTTTAATAGGAAGAGTTAAACAAGTCTGGTTTTACGTTTTATTGGATGACAAGTATTAATGAATAAAGATACGATACACTATTCTTTAGTATAGTACTGAGGCTGAATCATTTTAGAAAAAGAACAAGAGGTGCATGCAAACTGAGGATAATATTGTAAGAAATAGCTTTCCTAACCTTTTACCCTAGTACGTTAATAATACTAACTTTTCTTTTTTATAGTCATTGATATATATGTACAAATCCGAGAAATACTTTCAAGCTGATGATGTGCTGAACATATCCCAGTGTAGTTCTGTTGGACATAAATAACTTGATATGAATATGCAGCCAATACCATGCGTGTGTTGTCATCTATAAATATAGCTCCTAGGTCATATTTGACACAGGTGACAGAGACATCCATTAATTACAGAGATCGGGACATTAAATAATTCTGATAATGTGGTGCTTGTTGAACCCTTTATTGTGTTTTTAATCTCTAGTACTAAAAGGCTGGTTGGTGTTTGTACGTCCTCAACTGTGGTTTCCCCCTCCCCCTTCCCCCCTGCATTCAGATAATCTAAACCAAACTGGTGCTTTCCTTTCCTTTCCTTGTCCTACTTGAAACCATGGTCTGCATTAACTCAATCAAATCTTAACAAAACCATGTCTTGTATTAACTCAATCAAATCAATAAAATCTTACCAAAACTCAAACTAAAAAAAAAAATCTTACCTTCCTTTACCCATATCCAAATCAAACCAAATCTTATCAAAATCTCAACTGAATCAAAACTTTCATTGCATTCACCTCATACTCGAATAAAAGTAAATCTGACCAAAATCTAGAATATGGTAGGTGTAAGATATGTCGGATACGTTTAGTGTTGAACCACTAGAATATGTATGTCACTTTGCAACAAACAGGCAATTAGCTAGTATATAACAGATGTCATGTCCAATTTGATTAAATAATTCTATTAATGTATAAAATTCCCTTGTTGTAATACCTTCCTTGCTGAGTTTAACTGCTTAACAATGACAGTATGGTTTTTACTATTAGTTGAATTTATCAAGAAAGCAGGTTTGTAGAGTGAACAAACACATGGACGTGCCCCCCCCCCCCCCCCCCCACACACACACACACATGGACGTGGAAAACAGAAAGGACCAAGGATACAGTGATGAAGGGATACTATTCAAGGGCACAACCAAAGCTCACGAGTTTGCACTCAAACTTATGGGTTCGTTTTTTAGAACCATAAACTATCACTGACAACATACGTAAGTAATTGTTGTGCTCTGAATAGAAAAAAAACTACAAGTTATTTATACTTCAATGTTTTTTTAGAAAGGAGGATCACCCCCGGCCTCTGCATCTGGCCGATGCATGCGGCCACTTTATTAATTATTTACACAAGACCTTACAAAGTTATTTATATACTTCAATGTAGTAAGAAAACTTATGCAAGCCCGAAGCTAGATATATATGTTAGTTATTTGTGCATGCATATAACCTGACAGCTTATAAGTGGAGATTCCATCGTTCTAATTATCCCATCAACAGTCCAATATGGCAGAGATGGAACATAATTCGTGTTGGAAAACAGAATTTCGACAAGGTCACGTCGACCGCCCTTTGCTGCTAACTTGATTGGAATTTCCCCACCCTATATTACAACAAAAGGACAGGGAGATATAATATAATCCAGCATGAATAGAAGGGATCATAACACTACGTACATCCCAATTAAAAAGAATAGAAAACATTGTGAAAATAGAAAGAGATATTCCTACGTTACATCCCAATTAAAGGCAGTATAAGGTATTGTCAAATGAATAGAACAAACTAATCGATAGTAAAACAACATCATCTTATGTTCTTGTCAGCAAGGTCAAGTAGTACAAATCACCCTACAGTGGCATAGATAAACCGTCAACAGTAGATCTAATCAGTAGTTCAGTACTACTAATCATGTGGTATGATACTTCATTATGCCAAACCATGGCACAGATACCTATATATCACTACAGCTGCAAACCGAAACATATGCACAATTCAAATTAATCATTATCTTGGGCTTCAAACTTTGAAATGTGAATTTTTCAAAATCAGGCTCCATGGAGCCCAAGATCCAAAAGCAATTTCCACAGTATTATACCATTTGAGCCTCAAGTAATTCTGGACAGAGGAAGTAGTACTTTAAATTGACAACTTAATTTATACAAAGCTCTTCTCTCTATCTCGGCCTTTGGTTCAGATAACCACTCAAGACTCAGCCATGGGATATGCAAGAGGCTAGATTACACATAAGTTACCCAATACAGAAAAGCAAACAAACATAAGAGTCGCACTAACCTCGGCGGGAATATTAGGGTCTGCCCCAGCCTCAAGCAAGAACTTGACAATATCTGTCCAGCCAGCTTTCACTGCATATGTTAGAGGAGTCGGCCCGCGATAAGAGTTACCGTCGGCATCAGCACCAGCCTATTATTTTCCAAATGCATAACCGAAAGTAAGCAAATGTTAATGCAGTAAACTATATGCATGAGACTGTAAGATCAACCAAAGTAGCAAGACTCTGCTTTGCCGGCCTGCATTATCTATATTAGTACTGAAGTTTGGACAGGGACAAAGAAATACTCAAGTTAAGGTGTGGATGAGTTACTGGACCTCAATCAGTAGCCTCATGCATTTGAGGGACTTCTCACAGCATGCCAGCATGAGTGGTGTTACATTATCATCCATAATTACGTTGGGCTGTTTTTCCGAATGAGGGGAAAAACCAGTCAGATCTCAGATGGCAGAATTAATAATAATTAAAAGAAACTGCCTACCAAGAGAATTCTGCCGCAAGATTCGGAAATATGCATGAAATTCGGCTATACTGATTACTGAGTTCAGAAACATACATCAGCACCATGCTCCAGCAGAATCTTCAAAGCCTGATGCTGGCCCATCGAAGCAGCCGCGTGCAATGGCGTGCCAGCAAAAACGCTGAGCATAATGTCTACGGGAATTCCCTGGGATAGCAACAGCTCTAAAGGCACGCATAGCCCTGGTGTGGTGGCGCAACAGATTACGATCAGAAGTAGGAGTAGATCTTTTGCAGGTAAGATAAGATCTTCCTCGAATATCTTAGACTGAAGACTAGAGTGAGGCAAAATCACCTCTGCCAGCTGCAATGTGCAGCATCGTCAAGCCTTGGGCAGTCTCCTTTTTCGGGTTAGCGCCATGATCGATAAGGTACTTCATAATCTGTGCGTTCCCGGCGTATAGAGCGCAGTTCAAAGGTGTCTTACCTGCAAGAAAAGAAAAGAGATGAAATGAGATCCGATAATACTGACATGCACAGACAAACATGTTACCAATCTGCCATGCATCCATCGATAGCACCAACTCTCACAGCACGCACCTGTGGTGGTCGCTGAGGTGACACCAAGCCCTACTTCCTCTATCAAGAACTTGCAGCACTCCAGGCAACCCTTGTCGGCAGCCAGATGCAGCGCGCTAGCCCCTTCCACGTCCTTGGCTCCTCGCAAGTCCGTCCGCTCCGCCATTTCTATCAAGGAGAGCGTTATTGTAAGCAGAGAGAGAGAGAGAGAGAGAGAGAGAGAGAGAGAGAGAGAGAGAGAGAGAGAGAGAGAGAGAGAGAGATGCAGTTACCCTTGAGGGTGCGCAGGTCGCCATCGCGGGCGGCTTGGAGGGCGATGTGGTTCTGGACATGGACGCGGGAAGAGGAAGAGGCCATGGTGGAGGCAGAACTTGGGTGGACGGGTGAGCGTTGTGTGGAGTTTGAAGTTGGGATGGGGGAAGGGAACATAATAACTTGAAGAAGAGGAAGAGACGTCAAGGAAGTGATAGAGTGGGGGGTTAATGAAGGGTAATAGTTGAGGTGCCAGCCGATATTAATGAAATGTTCGTTATCGGTTTACCCAACGTGGAGATTTTTGACTTTGTCATTCCTTGTTTGCACAGTATCCTAAGCTTTGGGATGTTTTCCAATGATATCGCCAGAGTAATAATGCTTAAACATCTTACAAACAGGGCTTCTTGTTTTATAGGATTTGAAAAACCAAACTAGTACTTACTTCACGTTGAAAAGATGTCGTGTGCATAACAACACTATTTGAAAACTTAGAGCATGCTTGGATCCAAGGGACTATTTTTAGTCTGACTAAAAATAGTATTTTTTAGAGGCTAAAGTTCCAAGCACCCTTGACTAAAGAGAGGGTAGGACTAGTCTTGAGGCTAAAAAAATTTAGTCATAGAGGGTGCTTGGATCCAAGGGACTATTTTTAGTGTGACTAAAAATAGTCTCTTTTAGAGGCTAAAGTTCCAAGCACCCCTGACTAAAGAGAGGCTAGAACTAGTCTTGAGGCTAAAAATTTTTAGTCATAGGAAACCTACTAAAATATGTATTAGCCCTCTCTCTGCTTATTTAATTCCTCTCCTTTAACACATGCGAGTTCTGGATTGGAGGGTTTGGAGGATAATAAATGCTCAATAACTTGATTTTAGTCTCTTTAGTATTTGGATCCAAGTATCGGTGAGGCTAGCAAGTTTTAGTCCCACTACTTTTAGTCATGGGACTAAAATGTATCCAAGCACCCTCATAGGAAATCTACTAAAATATATATTAGCCCTCTTTCTCCTCATTTAATTCCTCTCCTTGAACACATGCGAGTTTTGGATTGGAGGATTTGGAGGATAATAAATGCTCAATAACTTGATTGTAGTCTTTTTAGTATTTGGATCCAAGCATGGGTGAGGCTAGCAAGTTAATCCCACTACTTTTAGTCATGGGACTAAAACGTATCCAAGCACCCTCTTAGGAATATGAAAACACAGGATTAGAATGCCATGACAACTTTTTTTTTAAACAGGCTTCCGCCCCGCTTTACATAAGCAACCCCACAATGGAGTAGATGGCTGATGGATACAAAGTGAGGGGAACCTCATATAACGCTGATCCCAAGATACCAAATCACGTGACACGCACACGACTACGCTACTGAAAAAGAGTACATGGGGGAAAACTATTCGTCCTGCCCGCTCCCGCGAGCGGGGGGGGGGGGGGACCCTAGATCGAGCCGCCGGCCACCTCTTCCCCCGCCCCGCCCCCCCTCGCCGCCGCCTGTGAGCGCCGCCGGGCAAAGCCCGGTCGGCGTAGGCGGCGGCGGGGCTCTCTTCCCCCTCGTTGGCCACTCGCAGCGCGGGATGCGGTGGTCACATGAGGGCGCGGCGCGGCTGGCCTTGCTGATGGCGCGGGCGGCCGTGTTCGTGGCGGAGGCGGCGTGGATCCGGCTAGGCGTGGGGCGAGGGGGGGGGGCTGCGAGCGGCTAGTGCATTGGTGCGTGGCGGCGGGCGGTTTTGGCGGCGGCGGCTGTCGCATCGCGGCAGGGTGCAGGGGGCGGAGGGCACCGGTGCTGGGGTCGTGTGCGAGCACGCCTGAGCCGGCCCTGGCTTGGGGTGGCTGGCTGCTTCCGGCTGTGCTCTTGGCGGCCGGTGCACTGGCCGATCTGGTGGTTGCGTGCCCGGCGGATTCATCGCCTGGAGTCCGGCGGGCGGCGTGGGATGGGCAGTGGCTTGGTGTGGCTGCAGCTCCGGCTGTGGAGGGATCCACGGTAGCTTGGCAAGTCGTCGTCGGCGGCGGCTGACATGTTTCGGCGTTGGTTCGTTCGTAGGCGGCGTGCGGCGGCCTTCGATTCCTCTCCTCGTTGCCCGCGCACCACTTGCATCGAAGGACTGGGCTTTTCCCAGCTGTGGTTCATCGCTCGTCTCGCGCTCGGCTGCAGGAACGCGCTCGTCTCACGCCCGGCAGCAGGACCGCGCCCGTATCGCGCCCGGCAGCAGGACCGCGTCCATCTCGCGCCCGGCAGCAGGACCACGCCCTTCTCGCGCCCGGCAGCAGGACCGCGCTAATCTAGCGCCCGGCAGCAAGACAGGCCGATGGCGGCCAGTTGGGGGCAGCTCAGGGGTGCGAAAGGCGGGGCCTTTCCACCCGTCTCTTTAGGTGGCGCGGCGCTGGATGATTGGTGAGGTGGCGTCGAGGCCTTGGATGTCGGGCGGCGGCCCTGGTGGTGGTGTCGCGGTGCTCATGGGCAAAGCCCGTGCCTTGGTGCTGCCCTATGACCATGGTCGTGTGGGCGACATGGTCGCCGGGGTGTGGCGTTCGGTGGCGGTGAGTATTGGCCGGGGTGAAAATCTCTTCTATCTTTGGACGGACCGGCGGCGGCGAAGCTCTTTCCCTTCTTGAAGGCGTCACTGCAGCCATCACTGCCCGTCGTGTTGCTCTAGGGGAAACTCTAACTCTCGGGTCGGGCGGTGGCGGCGCTCCGGTGTCGTATCCTTCCTGAAGGCACCGCCTTGGAGACCACGGTTTGTCATATGCGGCTTCATCTCTTCGCGGTGGCGTGTTCATGGTCGAGGACCCGGCTGCTCTTGTAGAGCTTGGGGTGGTGTTGCTGCGCTCAGCGCTTATGTATCTTGCCTTGGGTGTGTGCATGTGTTGTGGTGGCGTGCGTTTGTACCGGGTTGTTTTTTATCAATGCTTTATATATAAAGCGGGGAGAAAGCCTTTTTCGGTAAAAAGAGTACATGAAGAACTGAGTACAATGTCACTCTACACCTTACACCGCCTTCCATTCCACAACAACGCCCTCGAGAGGGATAACGACATGAAGCCGAATCCATGAAGGACAAAGGTTTTCACCCGGGAACGGACATGGAGGAGAGCCTCACAATGAAGTCTTCAAGAAAAAAATAGTGCCCACAGATATCGCCGTCATTGGCGACCAAGCATAGAGCTTTTGTTCGACAACTCACTCGTGCCACCATGAGGTCGTGAGGGTAATAGTGATGAGATCAGATCCCCGGGCCCGGATCAGGGTGCCGCCACTTCCAGAGGCAGAGCAAGCCTGAGTCACCCGCCGTCATAGCTCTCGCCGCCCACACAGCTAAGAGACATAGCCACCACCGATGCCATGGAGCCCACTAGAGAGCCAACCAGGCGAACAGCCTTCCAAGGCTGTCGCCCCGACATCCAAGCTCTGACAAAAATTCTAAGAAGATATTTGTAAGGTGCATTAGAGCATCTTCAGCCATTGGCCCCTCAGGAGGCGCTAAAAATCGCCGCCTAGGGGTGTACCGGCGCTAACCGCGCGCTGAGGGCGTGATGCTCCCCAGTCGCCGCGCCCACGTTTTTTGGCAAAAACAAATTCCAGCACAAACAAGGCGCAAATTCAACCAAACTTCGGCGAGTTCATAACGTATTTAAAAAAAATTACAAAAGAAGAAAAAAAACACTACTAGACCCGTCGTCGACCTCGCCGTTCCTCGCCGCCCGTCGTCTGCGAAGCTCTACATGCCGAGGAGCCTGTAGAACTTCGTGTAGTCACCGCCGCCGCCGTCGTCGTCGTCGCCTCCTCCGCGGCCGCCGTCCCTGCTGCTCCCCTGCCCAGGGTCGCCGACGCGCGGCGGGTTGGACGGTCCGGGGGCGTCCTCGTCCTCGTCGCTGTCGAGGATCACCACGCCGTTCTCGTCCTCGCGCCCACGCTGGCGGGCGGCTATCTCCTCCAGGGCTCGGCGCTGCCGGACCATCTCGTCGCGGAGGTAGTCGTCCCACGCCCACTTTAGGGCCTCCTCGTCGGAGAAGCCGCGCTGGACTATGGCCTCGTACTCCGCGGGGAGGCCGGGCTCCACCTTTGGCCTGACCAGCCGGGCAGAGGTGGGGGAGGAGCCGGCGATGCGGATGCCGGAGCTGCGGGTGCGCTGGCTGATCGGCGCGTCCTGGGGCTCCGGCTTGATGGGGAGGAGGGAGAGCCAGACGAGCGGCCGGACAAGGAGGAGGACGCCGGGTCCATGCGTCTCGACGTCCACGACGACGGGAAAAGGAGGGGGGAGCGAGGTACTCCAGCCTTGGCGTGTTTACGCCCTCGATGTACTCGAGGACGACCTCCAGCATGCGGCTGGGCACGCCCCACAACCGGCAGCGGCCGTCGGAGTTGAGCCTTTTGGAGGGCACGACGCCGTTGGTGGCCTCGAGCTGCTCGGTGTGGCGGCAACGGAAGCACTGCTTCCACAACGGGCTGTCGGGAACTTACCTCGGCCCTTCCCTGGCCACCTGCGGTAGAGAGACGCGGATGCGGGCGATCTCCGCACGACGCGCCGCCCCGGTTGGCGGCGGCGGCACCGGGACCCCGCCGGCGCTGATCCTCCAAGCCCCGGGCATCCGCATGTCCGACGGGACTGGGTACTCGGCCTCATAGAGAAGCCGAGCTTCGTCCTCGTGAAGGTGGCGGCAGCCGAAGCCGTTCGCCGTCGCCTGGAAAGCGCTCGACCATTGGGTGAACTGGAGACGGCGAGAACAGAGGGAGGAACGGGGGCATCGGCGGTGGAGAGTCTGTGCGTCACCGGTGCGGGAGGGGTCGACTTATATAGGCGGCGCTCGCGTGGCCACCGTGTGTACGCGTGGCGGGCGAGAGGACGTGCGTCGTCCCGTCTTTACTGTGCCGCCCGTGAGGCACCAATGAAGGTGGCTGACCGGCGCGGCAGTTTTGGCATTGATTCCGCTGCGGGAACCGAGGCGATGAGGACGACGAAGCGACGAGAGGCGCCGAGTCGCTGCCAAGAAGGGCCTGCCGATTTTTGCGCCAAAAACAGTTCGGGCGGCGCCCCCAAGCGCCCCCAGCGCACCGGGTTCGGCCTGGTTCCGCCGGCGCCAATTTCGACCCGAGCCGGCGAAAAAAAGGCCTTTGGAGACTAGGCCGATTTTTCGGCGCCGGCCTAGGGGGCCTTGTTAGGGGCGCGGCTGAAGATGTTCTTATACATAGAATTGCCCATGAGGCAAAATCCCTATGGCACACACATTAGCCATGGGAAAATGCACCAAGTTTGATTTGAGAAAAACACGATAAACAAAAATAATAGTTCGATGTAGAAATAATATTGATGTGCCTCACAAATAGTAACTTAAATTTGTGAATGGCAAGAATCCACAAGGGGCGTAACATTGTGGCGCAATGCAAAAAGTAACTGAAATTTGCCAATGGCAAAATCTAAAGGGAGACAAAACACTGATGTTGTGCGTGGCAGAAAGTATCTTAGATTTGCCAAAAAGGCAAAAATCTCCGTAGAGGCTAAACATTGCCGTGCAAGGTAGAAAGTATCTTGGATTTGCCATTCATTGGTTCGAAATAAAAATGCCATGGTTTGTACAATAAAAATGCCATGCATGGTTTGTTCATTTCACCTGCAATAGATATATTTTATCGCTGACAGAAATTGCCATGCCGACACATGTTGATTTTCCATGATAATTACAATGTAATTACCATGGTTTCTACAAAACAAATGCCATAGTATCTACAAAAATACAATGGTTCCTTCTAAAAAGAGTTAAATACACTACAGTTGCTCTAACTTGTCCGATGCGGTCAGTTTAGTGCCTAAACTTGAAAAATATACATAAGTGATGATGTAACTTCTCTAGACGTTCAAATACGGTGCTTCTGGACGTACGCCGACGTATCAACTACCCATGTGGCATTCCAGCGTGTTGTTGGGCCACATGCCAGTGGCTGCAGGCGCGTTGTGAGTTGCGCGTGTAGTTTCTTTTTACAGAAATGCACCTGGACTTTAGTTAATTCTTGGAAAAATCGTTACAGGCACTGGACACACACTGTTTTTTTATGGGAACACGCCTATAGTTTAGTTAATTATCACAAAAATATAAACACAAGTTGGCATGAAGGGAATTCGAACCACAGACCTGTTGGTTGCCTAACAAACAAGCGGACCAAGAGGCCACACTTTGGTTTACATTTAACTGCTAGCTAGCAATGCACGATTCCACGTATCGCTTTGCACATGTTTTCTACAGTTCTTCTGAAGTACTGCTTCTTTTTTTCGAGTAAAGTTTCAGTTTAATTTTCATGATACATAAATTTTCTCATATGAAAAAATAAAATAATTATCAATATGCAATACTTGTTATTTTAGATATCTTTATTTTATTTTCATTATTGTGTACCTTGAAGAGAGAAACATGAAATTTTTCTAAAATTTATGTGGACATAAAAATTTGAACGTATATTAATAATTATTTTGTAAATTTATGCATCCTAATAGCGGACCATAAGCACAAACAATTATTGTATATCTTCATTCTATTTTTAAAATACACAATTATTTAAAATTGACAATACTTTATTTTAAAAACTGTTCAACATGTATTAAATATTATTGTGTGACAATAATAAATTCTAGAAATGTACTAACATGTTAAGCATGTTTGTAGAAATTTAAGAATAATATTACACAATATTATTTTAATAAGCATTCAACATTCTCAAAAAAACATGGTGAGCATTTTCTAAAATAATATGAAAATGGAAAATGAACACGAACGTGAACTTGTATTTCAAAAAATGCCCACTATGTTTTTAATATACGTTCAACTTTTTAATTCCACATCAATTTTAGGAAATTCATGTTTATCTCTTCAAAGTACACAATAATGAAAATAGAATAGAGATATAAAATAAACAAAATTTCATATTGATAATTATTTTATTTTTTCATATAGAAAAGTTTATGTATCATGAGAACTAAACAGAAACTTCACTCGAAGAAAAACAAGATAGTAACTTGGAAATAAATAAAAAGTAAAATTACTCCAGTAAAAGCATATGCAGAGCGATACGTGCAATCATCTATATATAAACTGCTTGCTGATAATTACGCGCAAACTAGACCGAGGACGCTTGGTCCGCTCGATTGTCAGGCGACGAGGATGTCCCTTGTTCGAATTCCCTGCACGCTCGCTTCCTGGTATTTCTTGCGAGTATTAATTCAAATCAAGGGGTATTTTTGTGAGAATTAATTAAAATCCAGGGAATTCTTGTAAAAAAACATGCGTAGCTCATAGCGCGCGTCCAGCGCCTGCAGCCACTAACATTTGGCCCAGCGACACGCTAGCATGCCACACGGGCACTTGATACGGCGACACATGTTCAGAGGCATCACTTTTGTGTATTTTTCAAGTTTAGGCACCAAACTAACCGCACCGGACAAGTTATGGCACCTGTAGTGTATTTAACTCTTGTAATTTGCTAAAGTCAAATTGAAGAAAAATGGATCATTAATTCCCTTGAACCAAGTGAATTCAATTGAGAGTGGCCAAAACAAACTTTGTAGTACTCCATGTAAAGAAAGAAATATATTTCTTTACAGAAGGAGTAACAAAAAAGAGAAAAAGAAAAATAAATCCGCATGCTCGTCCTGGGTGACATACAAAGCGAGGGCACGTACGGGAGATATCAACAGAAATAACATATCTATATCTATATCTATACCTACTATTAAAGCAAGGTGATATTCTTGGTTTCGTCCCGCATCTGATACTATGCTGATTAATTGAATTATACGCGAGGTGGTACTAATTCTTGGGTCACGCGTGCACACCGTTAGTTTCAATTGCTTTTGGATTCTCTCATACGCTCGTACGTTGCCCGAGTGGGCCTCAGCCCATTAATTAAGTGCGGCCGAGTCAGCCGGCCTAGCTGCTATGGTAGCCGGCGCAAAAAGTTAGGTGCTGGTGTTTGGGATCGAACTCCAAACCTCTGGCCCAACAACAAGGCCTATGTACAATTGAGCTACATCCACTTTGTGCATAGAAATTGGACTGATTCTCTGTTAAATAATACCACATCGCTTTCCTAAATCCTAGGTTGCCAATTTAAATACATCTAAGCTTTAAAATCAGTACATCGTCTTGAGAGTCAATAAACAGATTGGATCCCATTTGGTCACAAATAAGCAACAAAAATAAGGCAACGAGAGGCTGGATGGTGACATGCAAATATATGAATTGAGGTGTGCATGCGGCTAGATGGACAAATATATGGCTATTATGAAAGAAATCAGTGACACATGAAGGCCATGGACGGCTGGCACATATAGACGGATGGCAGAGCAGACGGTCTCTCAGCCTGATAGCGCACACGGTTATGCACGATGTGCTCGCCACACCAGCAGCCATGTTCAAGGACCAGCACGATAGAGGACAAAAGACACATATATGGCCAGCATCTTCAATTTAAAGTAGAGACGCTTTTTTTAATCAAAGAGCTAAGAAATTTTATATTGGAAAAATTGATTGATACCATCTAAGAATTTTAGATTGAAACATGGATTAAAAAATGAACAAATGCAAATTGTGCAGATACTACGATGTGAGAAAAAAATGACTGGCCAAAACATGTTAAAAAAATTCACATAACTGAATGAATCTAAAAATAATAGCTAAACAAATATAATAGGGATATTAGTGGATATTCAAATAACATTAGAGCCTCCATTTTAAAAATAAAAATGTACAGAAACAAATTGGTCCAATCCAAATGCAACATCTTTGTAAAGAATCTTGTCAATGAATATAAATCATATAGTGGACAAAGTAGAGAGAAAAAAAATATGGTTGCACACATCCATGTGCAAATGAAATACCGTAAATCACACAAAGGAATTATCAATTTTTTGCCGTGGATGTGTCTTGCATACAAATCAGCGTAAAATGTAATATGAACCTAATAGAAGTTCCCAGAAAACTAAGGATATTCAGGCAAAACTATATAAACTACAGGAAAAAAAAACTCACAAGGATTTTGGTTCAGATTTTTCCAACTGTGGATTTGGTTGGTAAAACATTGGGTATTTCTTTGATATATTATAACCATGTACTGAATGCACATGGAACATAAAGTCATGCAATTTAAAAAGTGAGTGTAAGTATAAGAGAGGGTGTATGGATCAACTGTAGCTGGCAGAGTGCCGGCCTCACGTCCAGGTGGATGGGATTAATTTTATAAGTTTTAAACATTCCTTTTACTTGCGCGGATCAATGACATGTGTGTCGTGCGATGACCAAGATAGGATTGACGAATATTTTAACACATTGTGATTAGGTGGCCACCACAAGCACTATCAGGCAAGGCGAAAATTCAGATATGCGATAATATAGGTGAGGCGCCGTGTTAAAATAGATGACCGGGAGATGTGGAGGGCCTTGAGTCATGATTATTGAGCTAGGAGCATGTAAAAAATAATCTCCCGTTGCAACGCACGGGCATTTGTGCTAGTTCATGTAAAAAAAGAAATAACATATTTGACCCTAAAAAACATCGTTTTAGACCTCAGTTTCCTCCTGCCTTCTGTCCTTGTCCTTTTCATGGCAATTGCATCTGCACTGCCTGTCGATCAGTATAGTCACTGGTAGAAAAAGGGCCTTTTGTCCTGGTTCGTAAGGGCCTTTTGTCCCGGTTCTGGAACCGGGAATAAAGGGTCGGTACTAATGCCCTGTCCCTTTAGTCCCGATTCAATTCAGAACCGGGACAGATGGGCCTCCACGTGGCCTGTGCGTGGAGCCCAGGCAGGAGACCCTTTGGTCCCGGTTGGTGGCACCAACCGGGACCAATAGGCATCCACGCGTCAGCATTTCTGTGGCTGGGGGTTTTGGGGGGTTAATTTAGGTGTTTCATATATTGTGTTAGCTAGCTATAATTAATAGAGAGAAGTGTCCTCTCTTATGTCCGTGCTTGGTCGACGCTACGTACTATACATACGTATAGAGAGGACTAGACACGCTAGCTAGCTAGTAAGCAAACGAAGGAAACAGAAGATCGTCATGAACATATATGCATACAGAGAGAAGTGATATCGACCACCTCTCCTCCGAGAGATTGGTCGAACAACAAGTTCTCGTATATCTATCCGACACTACCGGCTACATATATACAATAATTATCTCTTACAAATATAATCATACGGACTCATGGTCCACATAGTATTCTCCGTCTTCAGCGATCACGTGGTCAAGAAAGAATGCCGCCAATTCCTCTTGAATTGCTCGCATGCAAGCTGGTGCTAGGAGTTCATCCCGCTTCCGAAACATCTAATTTAAAGAAGGGGGTCAATACATACATACATATATATATATATATATATATATATATATATATGAATGAATGAAACTCAACATAAATGATGGTAATAAAATAAAATTGTGAATGTTGTTATTTACGTACTTCATATTGTTCGTCAGTGTAGCCCCGCTCACAGGTCGTGTGGCGGATGGACTCGCAAACGTAGTATCCACAGAAATCATTCCCTTGTTCCTGCCACAACCACTTTATAAGAAATAGAGGTCAATCAAACTGATAAGCAAGAATGCCAAATGGTATTGATGAAACTAGCGCTTGAATCACTAGTAGATGCGCGGAACATGCTACTATAGTACTTACTTTCGGGTGTCTAAATTGCAGCTCCTTCGGCAGTCCTGAAGCTTTTCTGGTGAATTTTCTCCAAACCCTGCCGGACAAAGAAAACAATTACTTGATATATCAGGAAATGAACAAATTTGTTGATATGGTGGATAAAGATCGATTTAACTTACTTCTCGAGTATTTGAGTCATGTTTGCATAGTCCTGGGGATCTTTTCGTCTTGAGTCTAAGACGGTTACTAGTCCCTGCTCAAGCTTAATCTCTAGGAGAATATAGTGGAAACTGCACACGCATGCATAACTCATCAATTACATTACTATAACCTTGACTAATATATAAGGAAAACCGAATACGCACAAGACAGTAACACTCACTTGAAGTTGTAAGGAAAGAGTATTATATCTTTGTTTTCATTTATTACCAATGATCGTAGCAAGTTGGCCTCGGTAGCTGCGGCATGAAATTTAACCTGAGTTGCATCTATGAGATATGTGTTAATGAACCCAATATCACCGCCTTGTCTTTTCTTCAATTCGGCGATCTTCGATCTGCATAATATAGTGAGGATGATTATAAACACATGCAATGAAAGAGCTGAGCTATATAGAGAGACTTAATGACAGAAGTACTACTACTTACAGACAGTAGCAGGCGACCGTTGTTTTATCGAGGGCCAATTGATTGAAAAACTGAAAGAACTCCTCAAATGGAACAGGCAACAGTTCAATTCCAACGAGGACATGCTCCTTTTTAACTTTCACATACAAAGTACTCCTCCCCCAGAGTCTCTGCAGATTTTCAAGTACCAATCATGCAATCTTCGCATCATCATTGATAGAGATCTTTCATCTTTGACGAGAGGCTTTCCGTACTCGTATCTTTGTATCTGCACCTCCATGAAATCATAATGTACATCGTCGGGCAGGTAATCGCCAAGATTGCTATAACCGGGCACCATCCTCAGATCATTAGCGATGTTGTCGCTAGGCACCTTGAGGGGGGGCGCACGATTGCTTCGCTTGTTCGCCGAGCTGGGCAATTTGTTTCCCAGCTCGTCGTTCTTTCAGCCTTTGATCACTGACAGTACTTCTCGACCGCTCCGCTTCGGCAAATTCCTTTCCAATAATGCGCTCATAGTTTCCTTTCGGCGAAGACTTGGGTGGTTTTGTCAGGGCAGCCAGAGTGTGCTTCGCTTTCACCGGATCTACCTTCTCCTCCGGAGGTGGATGTTTCTTTGCTTTCACCCATTCAAAGAAGTTCCTCACTTCTTCTCGTGCGATCTCGGCGTTCTCCTCCGGGGTCCTCTCATATGGTAACTTCTGTGGAGTCTTCAGAGAAGGATCAAATCTGTATTTCCTCCCGCCTCTGGCTGTACTGCTAGACGCCGGCAGAGCAGACGGAGCGGTTGTCTTCTTTACTTGCTTACGAGGCGGAGGAGAAGGACTGCGACGCGCCGGAGTAGCCGGAGCGGCGGCAGGTCTCTTCCGCCCTTGCTGACGAGGCGGAGAAGGAGGAGGCTGGCTGCTCGGGCGCGTCGGCGCAGGCGGCGAAGGAGGCGGAGTGCCGCCACGCGCTGGAGAAGGAGCCGGTCGAGTGCCCTGATCGTCACTCGCCAGAGGAGGAGGCGGTGGAGGAGGCAGAGTGCCCTGACTTGCCGGAGGAGGAGGAGGAGGCGGAGGCGTCCATTTCGGAAGGTTGATGAGCTCCTTCCGCCATAGGCATGGATTCTTCAGAGCAGACCCTAGCCGAGTCTCCCCTTCACCGGTAGGGTGGTCAAGCTGGAGGTCCTCAAATCCCTCTGTTATTTCATCCACCATCACCCTAGCATATCCTTCTGGAATCGGCCAGCAGTGAAAAGTTGCGCCGGGTTCAGTAGGATAAACAGAGCCAACAACCACCTGGACCTTCAAATTCATCCATTGCGTCATAAGGTGGCAATTTTGAGACTTCGTGATAGCATCCACGGGATAGCTGGTAGGAGCCGTCAAGGCATGCTCCGCCTGAAGCAGCTCGGTGGAAGCCATGCTACTTCTCCGCTGAGATGGCGGGGTAGCTTCGGGGGAAGCTTCGGCAGTACGTTTGCTGCGATTTGCTTCTCGTTCCTCTATCGCTTGTACCCTTGCTTGCAGCGCCTGCATTTGGTTCTGCTGCACTTTTTTCCTCCTCTCATGGGATTTGTAACCGCCTGCGTCCGGAAACCCAACCTTCCACGAAATGGAGCCTGGCGTGCCTCGTGTCCGTCCAGGTGCTCAGGATTCCCGAGGGCCATTATGAGCTCGTCGTTCTCTCTGTCTGGAAAGAACGTCCCTTGTTGCACTGCTTCGATATACTGCTGAAGCTTCCTGACTGGTATGTCCATTTGATCGTTTGTCCAAATGCACTTCCCTGTTACAGGGTCCAAGGTTCCGCCAGCCCCGAAGAACCAAGTCTGACAACGGTCTGGCCAGTTAATTGTCTCTGGTTCGATCCCTTTATCAACCAGATCATTCTTAATCTTGGCCCACTTAGGCTGGGCTACGAGGTAGCCACTTGACCCCGTGCGATGGTGATGCTTCTTCTTCGCAGCATTTTGCTTGTTTGTCGCCGACATCTTCTTACTCTTTTCCGATGTCTTGTGGGCCACAAATGTGGGCCAGTGATCTCTGATCTTCTCATATCTACCCTTGAATTCTGGTGTCTCATTATTTTCGACAAACTTATTCAGCTCTTTCTTCCACCTCCTGAATAGTTCTGCCATCCTCTTAAGAGCAAAAGACTTGATTAATTGCTTTTTAACTGGCTTCTCTGGATTATCCTCTGGCGGTAGGGTGAAATTTGACTTCATCTCAGTCCAAAGATCATTTTTCTGCATATCATTGACATAAGACACCTCAGGGTCTTCTGTAGCCGGCTTAAACAATTGCTGGATGCTGATCGGGATCTTGTCCCTAACCAGAACCCCACATTGAGCAACAAATGCGTTCTTTGTTCGGATGGGTTCAATCGGTTGGCCGTCGGGCGCGATTGCTATGATCTCAAACCTTTCATCCGAGCTCAATTTTTTCTTCGGGCCTCGTCTCTTTACCGAAGTTGTGCTCGATCCGGAGGGCTAGAAAAAAGAACAAAGACTTAATTAATATGTGTACATACCAAAACAATGAATGCATCAATTAGCTAGTCAGCACAGGCTTAACTAATATATATACCTGGCCGGACTCGGTTCGGTCACCGGAGCCGTCATCACAGTCTCCTTCTTGCACCGGCATTGGGTCACCGGAGCCGTCCTCATGTTCTTCTTCTTGCACCGGCATTAGGTCACCGAAGCCAGCTTCTTCACCCTCTCCTTCCAGACCATCGGTGTCGTTGAGAAACAACGAGACGGCATCACTTCCTTCTGCGATTATGTCCCTCAACAACGCTTCTTTTGCTTCATCTTGGGCAGTGTCCATAGTTTCTACAAATATTTACAACATGGCAATTATTATTCAAACATGACAGAGGGATATATTAGTGGCAAACATAGAACTAGCTAGCTAATGATAGTAAGGAATCATATATATTAATTAGTGGCCTCGACGCTGCTTCTCTAGGGTTTGGGGTGGCCTCGACAACGCTTCAAGGGTTTGGGGTAGCCTCGAGAACGCTTCAAGGAGGGGGTAATATCGACACCCCCCACGTGTTGAAGCTATCGGGAGGGGGTATATTGACAACAACAACACTACATCTATGTCCCTCGACGACCCTCGTTCCCGATAAAAAAAGAGGAAGAAGAAGAAAAAAAGAGAACTCCTCTATTCTTTCTTCTCCTCTTTTTTTCTTCTTCCTCTTCTTTTTTTATCCTCTTCTTCCTCTCATGTTCGAGAGGATCGCCAAGGGGTCGGGAGGTTGCTAGTGTCAAAGGATTCAACAAAACCATGTCTTCATCATTAGGCGAAAGTAACAGGTGCATGATGGTACGAAGCTCTCCAAAGTTATTTTGGAACGGAGTCCCAGATAGGATAATTCGCTTTTTGGTACAAAGTTCAGCAAGAACCTTCCAAATATCATTATTTGGAAGGCCTTTGCTGAAATTCATACAAAAAGGCAAATTATCCTATCCAGGACACCATTCCAAAATAACTTTGGAGGACTTCGTCATGCCCTGGTTACTTCCGGCTAATGATGAAGCCATGGATTTCTTCAATACTTTGACATTAGGAAACCTCTCTCGACCCCTCGGCGATCCTCGACCCCTCGAACCCTTGACGACCCTAGAACCCTCGATCCCTAGACGACCCTGGAACCCTCGACCCTCGATCCCTCGACCCTATAGAACCCTCGAAGAAAGGAATAGTTAGAGGAGAAGATCGAAGAAAAAAAGAAGAAAAAAAAGAGGAGAAGAAGAAAGGAATAGTGGAGAAGAAGAGAAAATAGAATATTATATTTTCTCTTCTTCTCCACTATTCCTTTTTTCTTCTCCTCTTCTTTTTCTTCTTTTTTCTTCTTCTTATTTATTTCTCCTTTTCTTCCTCTCCTCTTGTTCTTTCTTTCCTCTTCTTATTTTCTTCTTTCCTATCCTTCTTTTCCTTCCTTTCTTAATATCACTTAGCAAATGCACTAACCTAAAATGCAACAAACATAAAATGCACTAAATCGATCAACTAACCTAAAATCATTGATAAAATGCACTAACCTAAAATCGATATCTACTAACAACTTAAAAAAATTAATACATATATGAAAAAAAACATCATCATATCATCAACAGAAAAAATAGTATTTTTTCTAAAAATCTATCTTTTTAGCACATACATATACTCATACATCATCATATACTCATACATATACATATAATCTGTAGGAAAAAAACATATATGTGTTTGCAAAAAAAAAAGGGGGAAGAGGGGGGCGGTGCCGGCCCAGACCACAGCGAGGCAGAGGCGGGGCAGCGACGGCGTCGGGGCGCGACGCGAGGAGGCGACGGCGTCGGGGCGGCGCGGAGAGACCGCGACGGCGCGGGGTGGCGACGGCGTCGGGGCGGCGCCGGACGGCGTCGGAGGCAGGGCGACGACGGCGACGGCGAGGCACAGAGGGGTAGCCTGGCGGCGTCGTCGGGGCGCGATCGAAGAACTGAACGAAATTTTTCACAACTCTTGCTTATATAGACGGCACATTGGTCACGGTTCATGGCACCAACCGTGACCAATGCCCCCCTTTAGTCCCGGTTGGTGCCACCAACCGGGACCAAAGGCCTCTTTTCAGCAGCCCAAAGGGCGGGAAGCGGCGACCTTTGGTCCCGGTTGGTGGCACCAACCAGGACTAAAGGGGGGCATTGGTCACGGTTGGTGCCATGAACCGTGACCAATGCCCCCTTTAGTCCCGGTTGGTGCCACCAACCGGGACCAAAGGCCTTGTGCTGCCCCGCGCCCAAATGTTTAGTCCCACCTTGCTAGTTGAGAGGGAGCCGCACCTGTTTATAAGGTGCAGTGCGCCTTCCCTCTCGAGCTCCTCTCTAAAGCAGGCTTTCGGGCCTAACCGTGCCATGTGTGCCTCTGGGCCTACTGGGCCTCCCGCGGGCCTGAATCCTGGCCCATGGTTGGGTTTCTAGTCGTATTCAGGCCATGGGTGCCCAGTATGTGGCACTTTTTTTTGTTTTTTTGTTTCTTCTTACAAAAAAATACTTATTGTTGCTATATTTAAATTTTTTCCAGTTTTTTGTTTTGTTTTCTGCATTATTTATTTTCTTTTGTTTTTTTCTTTATTTTTTAATTCTTTTTTGCTTTTAGTTTTAGAAAAATTATAAACTTTCTGTTAGTGCCATTAGTTTTCAAATTTGAAAACACTTTTTTTGTTTTTTGTTTTCTTTGTTGCTTTATTTATTTTATTTTGTTTCTACTTACAACAAAATACTTATTGTTGCTATTTTTATTTTTTTCCAGTTTTTTGTTTTGTTTTCTGTATTATTTATTTTCTTTTGTTTTTTGCTTTATTTTTTAATTCTTTTTGCCTTTAGGTCAGCAAAATTATAAACTTTCTGTTGCTTTATTTATTTTATTTTGTTTCTACTTACAACAAAATACTTATTGTTGTTATTTTTTTCCAGTTTTTTTGTTTTGTTTTCTGCATTATTTATTTTCTTTTGTTTTTTGCTTTAATTTTTAATTCTGTTTGCTTTTAGGTTAGCAAAATTATAAACTTTCTGTTAGTGCCATTAGTTTTAGAAAAATTATAAACTTCATGTTAGTGCCATTAGTTTTCAAATTTGAATAGTTAAAATTTGAATTCTTTGAAAATTGTTTGAATCACAAGTTTGTGATTAACTTACTAAAAAATGAGAATAGATGCGCTTATAGAGAAAATTCAACCTAAATTCCTAGTAAATTTCTATGAATTTCAGAGAAATTCACTATGAATTTAGGTTAAACTTTTCTCTATTAGGGCATCTATTTTCACTTTGAGAGGAGCTCAACAAGGCAGAGAGGGAAGGGCTTATAAACCGGTGTGAGCCCCCTTCGGTTGGAGAGGTGGGACTAAACTTTGCCCGCAACGAGGACCAACCCTTTAGTCTCGGTTTGTGGCACAAACTAGGACTAATGGTCATGGGCCAGGGGCGAGGAGCAAAATTATAAACTTTCTCCTAGTGCCATTGGTTTTAGAAAGTTGAAAGTTGAAAGTTGGCATGGGCCAGGGACTAATGGTCATGGTATTACGAGGGCCGAACCATAAGACATGAAAGCATTTCAAATGAACTCTGAAAAAGTTGAAAGTTGGCATGGTATCATAATTTCACCCACATAGCATGTGCATGTACAAAACGGACAATGGTAGCATGTTCGTGTTACAAAGTTGGCATGGTATCATCATAATAGTTGCGGGAGAAAGTCTTCACTTTTTCTTCGCTTGTGTCATTTGCTTATTGCGCCGTAACCATGGATAATCTTCATTGTTTATCAGAATGCTTGGGTCAGCCTTGACATTGAAGGGAGGAATTTCATGAAACTTTTCATAATCTTCAGACATGTCTATCTTGCCGTCCACTCCCAGGATGTCCTTTTTTCCTAAAAGAACTATGTGGCGCTTTGGCTCATCGTATGATGTATTCGCTTCCTTATCTTTTCTTTTTCTCAGTTTGGTAGACATGTCCTTCACATAGATAACCTGTGCCACATCATTGGCTAGGACGAACGGTTCATCAGTGTACCCAAGATTTTTCAGATCCACTGTTGTCATTCCGTACTGTGGGTCTACCTGTACCCCACCGCCTAACAGATTGACCCATTTGCACTTAAACAAAGGGACCTTAAAATCAGGTCCGTAGTCAAGTTCCCATATATCCACTATGTAACCATAATATGTGTCCTTTCCGCTCTCGGTTGCTGCATCAAAGCAGACACCGCTATTTTGGTTGGTGCTCTTTTGATCTTGGGCGATCGTGTAAAATGTATTCCCATTTATCTCATATCCTTTGTAAGTCAATACAATCAAAGATGGTCCACTGGGCAACAAGTACAACTCATCACAAACAGTGTTGTCACCTCTGAGACGTGTTTCCAACCAACTGCTGAAAGTCCTGATGTGTTCACATGTAATCCAGTCGTCGCACTGCTCTGGGTGTTTGGAGCGCAGACTGTTCTTGTGTTCATCGACATACGGGGTCACCAAGGTAGAGTTCTGTAGAACTGTGTAGTTTGCTTGAGACCAAGAATATCCGTCCCTGCATATTATTGAGTCTCTTCCAAGAGTGCCTTTTCCAGTCAGTCTCCCCTCATACCGCGATTTAGGGAGACCTATCTTCTGAAGGCCAGGAATGAAGTCAACACAAAACCCGATAACATCCTGTGTTTGATGGCCCATGGAGATACTTCTTTCTGGCCTAGTGCGGTTACGGACATATTTTTTAGGGACTCCCATGAACCTCTCAAATGGGAACATATTGTGTAGAAATACGGGCCCCAGGATGACAATCTCGTCGACTAGATGAACTAGGACGTGCATCATGATATTGAAGAAGGATGGTGGGAACACCAGCTCGAAACTGAAAAGACATTGCGCCACATCACTCCTTAGCCTTGGTACGATTTCTGGATCGATCACCTTCTGAGAGATTGCATTGAGAAATGCACATAGCTTCACAATGGCTAATCGGACGTTTTCCGGTAGAAGCCCCCTCACATTACTAGGAAAAACATTATACATAGAATCTTAGCATCAGCGCGGTATAAAAACAGACGCTACTGCTAATTAGCAGCAACGAGCTTTAGAAAAGAGCGCTGCTAATTACTGAGTAGCAGTAGCACTCTAGGTGAAAAGAGCGCTACTACTATAATTGCCACGGTGTTGCCTCCAGGCTAGATATAGTAGTAGCGCCCTTCCCGTGGACGCGCTACTGCTAAAGAACTTAGTAGCAGCGGTTTTGCTCAAAACTCGCTGCTGGTAAGTATGACCGCAACTAATTAAGTTTAGTCCCATACTGCTAAGCGAACAAGGTGTTTACCACCTTAAATATGTTGCTTCTCAACCTATCTCGAGCACTTGGTCTTCATTGAACTATATGTGTATGATTTGTGGTTGCAATATGAATCCTCGCCTGTACCTATACAGGTACAATGAGGATTCATGTTGACTATTTAGATTATACACAAAAAGATCAATGATGACGAATGTATATTTTTGATGTTTTTACTAAACAAAAGAAATAACTGCTTCCATTAGCAGTAGCGGTTTTTCCCAAAACGCGCTATAGATAAGTTAGCTATAGCGCGTTTTCTGTACGTGCGCTACTGCTAGTTCGAGTTAACCACCCCCCACATCAAAATTTCGCTAAGTCCTCCTCCCCCCCACTGGCATGTTCCCCTACTCCCTGTCACCGCCGCCCGAGCCCGAGCGCGCCTGCGCCATCACCGCCGCCGCCGCCGCCCGCCCTCAACCTCACCGCCGCCGCTCTCGACCACACTGTCGCCGCCCTCGACCTCACCGCCGCCGCCCTCGACCGAGCCCGCCGCCCAGGACCGCCACCCTCCCGATCCCGAGCCCGCCCTCGCCGCCCCTCCGTCGCCGAGCACCTCCCCGCCACCGTCTCTCCCTCTGTAAGCCCCCCACCCCTCCCGAACCCCCTCTCTCTTCGCTTAGTTAGTAGATGATTTTAGTAGTAGTAGATGTTAATTTAGGGTTCATAGATAATGATTTTTAGAAGTAGTGGATAGATGTTAATTAGTAGTAGATGTATAATTAGCAGTAGTACATGTTAATTAGTAGTAGATGTAGTAGTTAGATGTTAATTAGTAGTAGTAGATGTGCTAGTTTCTTTCTATTTATAGTAAGTTTATATTTAGTAAGAATTAGTTGAATTAATAGAACTAGTTTAGTTTTAGTTGAACTAGTTAAGTTTTAGTTGAACTAGTATAGTAAGTAAATTAATAACTAGTTGAACTACTTCATTTTTAGAAAGAACTAGTTTTTTCTTTTTATACTAAGTTTATATTTAGTAAGAACTATTTGAATTAATAGAACTAGTTGAATTAATAGAACTAGTTGAACATGCCATATTTGGTGTTATTTTTTAGTTTAAGCAATTTTTTCATGTTTTGGTTACACCTCCGAGTGGCCTATATTTTGCCGGAGTGTTGATTAATTTCCGTTCCGGCAAATTTTAGACGCTTGATATGTCCTTTTTTAGCAAAGGTCATGCCGGATTTTTCCATGAATTCTGGCATGACTTGTGCTAGAATATGTGGGAAATATCGAGTGGCCTGGATTTTCTTTGAAAAATAATGATCTAATTTAGGTTTTTAGTACATATATTTAATTGTACAAGTTTAATTTTTGAATTATGAACGTAGGAAATGTCGTACTCGGACGACGACAGTCTCCTGGGGGAGTGCAGCTAGTGCCACGACGATCGAGGTATGTGCGATAGGTTCATTGAGCTGGACGAAGATCGGCGCTTCAGCATTAAGCTCGAGGAGACCTTCGATGTTGAAACGGTACGCAAAAACGACAAGTGTTTTTTTTCGTAATTAAGCATGCCTTCAACTATTTTAACGTCTAATTTTCATCTTTTACAATTCGACTAGCTTATCCCATGCCATGCAAGACGCTATGTCTTGGAGAGGATGGGTTTTGAAGACCATGAAAATTTTTAAACAAAGAAAATACACCTAAGGACCCATCATGATATCGATTTTGAAGTAAATCTGTATAATTCTCAGAGCGTAACCCATTTTGGTTGTTAAAATTAGGAAGCACTTTGCAAAATGTATGGTTTTTTTGAGGGTATGATTGTCACCATGGATCTTGGTCATCCTGACATCAAGCAAGACAATATGGACATTTGGGTCCTTGTTGATATGCTTCCGATTCTACCGCAATGTGAGTTTCTCAAACATAGTTATTAACTAATTTATATTGTTTATTTCAAAATAGTTGACAGCTTATTTCCATTGACAGCTTATTTTGAATCTTCAAAGAATGTGCAGAAGATGGTAGACAAAACCCACTACACTGATGGCTCCGAATTAACTTATAAGGAGAAAAATCATCTGATTGCCTATTGTACTTCTTTTGAGAATTACAATACCTATTATCAAACTCCTCCAAATTATGGTGAATACGTGCCACTAGTGCACGTATTGAACCACGATAACTTCTATGGAGATACCCTGGTAAGATATTTTACTATTACGACATCCGTGCATCTTTTCCATACTTCTAAAACTAGTACATCATTGCTAACTACGAAGTTATTACTATATTTTTCAACAGAAAATCCCGATGGATTGTGTGCCTCATCTGATGTATTACAATGGTCGCCTTAAAGTTCTGAACCTACAGCCAGGTCATCCTACGGATCTCACCTGTTCATATCGAATTTCTGAAACCGGTGAACACATGCTAATCAAAGAGTGGAAAAAAATGTTTGGACATTCGTAAGGAGGTTCTTGGAAGCAACATTAAGAGAAAGTCAAGAATTGGAGACAGGATAATCTGCATTCTCCATAATGGAGAGCGAGGGGCTATCTTGTTTTTTGCTCTTTTACCTTAGAGAATATAGTAGGTCCCAAGAGAATGTAGTAGGTCCTATGAGGTACAATATGTTTATTATGTGATACAATGTGTTAGAGTTGAAGATGTCAGGAGTACTTGTGATTACGACTAGTGACCAATGATATGATGATGATGATGATGATAAGTTGTTAATGATATGATGATGATGATATTTATTATATCATTGGGTGAAAGAATCGTGGATTAGTTTCAAGTGGATGTCCGTCCACTTGAAACTAGTCCACACGGTTCTTTCACCCCGTGATGTAATAACTCATTATGATGTAATTTTTTTTTGTAAATTCCTGTTGTATGAAAATTTGTGTAAAGGTATATGAATACAACATGAAATAAAAAAGAAATAAAATATGAAATAATAGTAGCAGCGCGGGCAGAGAGAAGCGCTACTACTAATTACCAGCAGCGCTCCGCTTGGAACTCGCTGCTACTAAGTCGATTTAGCCATAGCGTGGGTGGAGGCACGCTACTGCCATTCGTTAGCTGTAGTGCCTTATCAGTAGTGCACCACCCCGCGCTACTGATAGGTCTAAAACCCGTGCTGCTGCTAGCCTTTTCCCTAGTAGTGTCAATGCAACCGGAAGCAGTTGCGTCATAATCACGTGGCAGTCATGAGACTTTAGGTTCTGAAACTTTTTCTCTGGCATATTTATTATTCCCTTTATATTCGACGAGAAGCCAGTCGTGACCTTCATACTGAGCAGGCATTCAGAGAAGATTTCTTTCTTTTCTTTCGTAAGAGCGTAGCTGGCAGGACCTTTATACTGCTTCGGAGGCATGCCGTCTTTTTCGTGCAAACGTTGCAGGTCCTCCCGTGCCTCAGGTGTATCTTTTGTCTTCCCATACACGCCCAAGAAGCCTAGCAGGTTCACGCAAAGGTTCTTCGTCACGTGCATCATGTCGATTGAGGAGCGGACCTCTAGGTCTTTCCAGTAGGGTAGGTCCCAAAATATAGATTTCTTCTTCCACATGGGTGCGTGTCCCACAGCGTCATTCGGAACAGCTAGTCCACCGGGACCCTTTCCAAAGATTACGTAGTGTAAATCATTGACCATAGCAAGCACGTGATCACCGGTGCGCATGGCGGGCTTCTTCCGGTGATCTGCCTCGCCTTTGAAATGCTTGCCTTTCTTTCGACATTGATGGTTGGTCGGAAGAAATCGATGATGGCCCAGGTACACATTCTTCCTGCATTTGTCCAGGTATATACTTTCAGTGTCATCTAAACAGTGCGTGCATGTGTGGTATCCTTTGTTTGTCTGTCCTAAAAGGTTACTGAGAGCGGGCCAATCGTTGATGGTCACGAACTCCTCCTGTCTGTGCTCATCCCACGTACGTACACCGTTTCCACTCCATAGCTGTAAAAATTCTTCAACTAATGGCCCTAGGTACACATCAATTTCGTTGCGGGTTGCTTAGGACCTTGGATGAGAACTGGCATCATAATGAACTTCCGCTTCATGCACATCCAAGGAGGAAGGTTATACATACATAGAGTCATGGGCCAGGTGCTGTGATTGCTGCTCTGCTCTCCGAAAGAATTAATGCCATCCACGCTTAAAGCAAACCATACATTCCTTGGGTCCTTTGCAAACTCATCCCAGTACTTTCTCTCGATTTTTCTCCACTGCGACCCGTCAGCGGGTGCTCTCAACTTCCCATCTTTCTTTCGGTTTTCACTGTGCCATCGCATCAACTTGGCATGCTCTTCGTTTCTGAACAGACGTTTCAACCGTGGTATTATAGGAGCATACCACATCACCTTCGCAGGAACCCTCTTCCTGGGGGGCTCGCCGTCAACATCACCAGGGTCATCTCGTCTGATCTTATACCGCAACGCACCGCATACCGGGCATGCGTTCAGATCCTTGTATGCACCGCGGTAGAGGATGCAGTCATTAGGGCATGCATGTATCTTCTCCACCTCCAATCCTAGAGGGCATACGACCTTCTTTGCTGCGTATGTACTGTCGGGCAATTCGTTATCCTTTGAAAGCTTCTTCTTCAATATTTTCAGTAGCTTCTCAAATTCTTTGTCAGCCACAGCATTCTCTGCCTTCCACTGCAGCAATTCCAGTACGGTACCGAGCTTTCTGTTGCCATCTTCGCAATTGGGGTATAACCCTTTTTTGTGATCCTCAAACATGCGATCGAACTTCAGCTTCTCCTTTTGACTTTCGCATTGCGTCCTTGCATCGACAATGACCCGGCGGAGATCATCATCATCGGGCACATCGTCTGGTTCCTCTTGATCTTCAGCAGCTTCACCCGTTGCAGCATCATTGGGCACATCGTCTGGTTCCTCTTGATCTTCACCAGCTCCTCCCGTTGCAGCATCACTGTATTCAGGGGGCACATAGTTGTCATCGTACTCTTCTTCTTCGTCGTCTTCCATCATAACCCCTATTTCTCCGTGCCTCGTCCAAACATTATAGTGTGGCATGAAACCCTTGTAAAGCAGGTGAGAGTGAAGGATTTTCCGGTTAGAGTAAGACCTTGTATTCCCACATTCAGTGCATGGACAACACATAAAACCATTCTGCTTGTTTGCCTCAGCCGCATCGAGAAACTCATGCACGCCTTTAATGTACTCGCGGGTGTGTCTGTCACCGTACATCCATTGCCGGTTCATCTGTGTGCATTATATATAATTAAGTGTCCAAATTAATAGAAGTTCATCATCACATTAAAACCAAAGTACATACATAGTTCTCATCTAACAACATATAGCTCTCCAGAGCATCTAATTAATTAAACCATACATTAAAACTATGTAAAACATTTCAATGCGAAAACAAATGCGATCATAATCGCAACCAAGGTAACAATTGATCCAACAGCATAATGATACCAAGCCTCGGTATGAATGGCATATTTTCTAATCTTTCTAATCTTCAAGCGCATTGCATCCATTTTGATCTTGTGATCATCGACGACATCCGCAACATGCAACTCCAATATCATCTTCTCCTCCTTAATTTTTTCATTTTTTCCTTCAATAAATTGTTTTCTTCTTCAACTAAATTTAACCTCTCGACAATAGGGTCGGTTGGCATTTCCGATTCACATACATCCTACATAAATAAAATCCATGTCACGTTGTTCGGCATAATTTTCATAAACAATAAATGAACCAATAGTTATAAAGATAATATATATACCACATCCGAATCATAGACAGGACGAGGGCCGACGGGGGCGGATACCAAAACCATCGCACTATATAAGATGCAATAATAAAAGTAAGAAAATAATACAAGTATCTATGTAAACATACAAGTAAGAATATTTTTCCTTTCAGAAAGAAGATAAGAACAAGAGGCTCACCACGGTGGTGCCGGCGATGAGCTCGGCGCGGGTGATCGACGGCGGTGAAGACGGGGACGGGGCGGGACGGACCGCTAAACCTAGACAAATATTATGAAAAATGAAGCTTGGAGGTCGAGCTTGGAGAGGAGAAAGCTTAAGTAGTGTGGCTCGGACATTCTATCGAACACCTTGTGTGCATAGGAGGTGAGCTAGAGCACCACCAAGCCCTCTCCCCTCGGCCAGAGAAAAACAGAGCACTGGGGTGTTCTGCTCGCGAGCGAGGGGTATATATAGGCACCTTATTGGTCCCGGTTGGTGACATGAACCAGGACTAAAGGGGAGCCTTTAGTCCCGGTTCAAGCCACCAACCGGAACCAATGGTGATGAGCGAGGAGCGAGGCCCATTGGTCCCGGTTCATCCCACCAACCGGGACCCAAAGGTCCAGATGAACCGGGACCAATGGTCCACGTGGCCCGGCCGGCCCCCTGGGCTCATGAACCGGGACCAATGCCCCCATTGGTCCCGGTTTTGGACTGAACCGGGACTAATGGGCTGACCCGACCTGGACCAAAGCCCTGTTTTCTAGTAGTGAGTAGCTGCTTCCACCTCCTGAGCCTGAGCCAGAGGTGTTACCTGTGCAGTTTTCTCGTCACGGCATGATAGCAACACATGGATGGCGATGTAGAGCAGCACGTCGACGAGGAGCACGACCACATACCCGAACGTCTCCCACCTCCGGGCGCAACCTGAGGCGTACGCGAAGAGGAGGCCAACAAGGGCCAGCAGGATGGAGGACTGCGCCACCCGGAGCAGCTCGTCGGACTTGCTTGGAGGACTTGTTGTGGCTCCTCTAACATCCCGGAGCTGCTCCTTCCGCTTCCGGGCCAACATATACAGCGGCTCGTCCAGCTGTAGCAGGAAGATGACGACGATGGACGCTAGGAAGGAGACGGAGTTGCTGTAGAAGAAAAGAATAGACTGTAGCGGCGGTTGTTGCTATCTTGCAGGACGGGACGGGGTCGCCGGCGGCATGCCCGTCGATGCTTCTGCTGTCCGTGTCCGGCCAGACACCTCCGGGTGGGATGAGGCCGGCTTGGTACGTGACGCTCGCCACCAGGATGCTCACCACCATCAGGTACTTGCGCATGGTGTATCTAGCCGTTTCTTTGTCGTCCTCCTCGTCTGCTTCCTGTTCCTGGGTCTGCGGCTCCTCGCCGGAATCTTCTGGGACTGGGGCTCCTCGTCGTCAATGTCTCCTCCTCCTTCCTGGAGCTGGGGCTCGTCCTTGTCTATGTCTTCTCCTCCTTCATGTGGCTGAGGCTGCGGCTGCGGCTGCGGCTGCTCGTTGCTTCGGCGGCAGAAGAATATCGTGCATCTACTGAGAAACTTGAGTGCCAGGAGCAGCAGGACGATGAAAACCAACACTCCGGCGACCAGTGCGATAAGAATGAGAGACGTCCGCTGGTGGCGTACGCGCCGATGAGGCCGAACAAGGCTGACACAGCGCATGTTGGAGTTAAACACGACGTGTAGTCCGTGTTGGCTTCAAAGTCGTCACCTAGTAGGACTAGCCTGAGGGGAGAGAGAGGGGTGTGCGGGCTGGGCTCCTAAGCTATCGCCTAAGCTATCGCCTCTTTGGTTCAGGGAAAATAAAACCGTGCGGGCTGGGCTCCTGACTCCTAAGCTATCGCCTCTTTGGTTCAGGGAAAATAAAACCGTGACGGATGAAAATAAACCACAGGAAAAAGAGAAGGAGGAAAATCGGTGGGGGGTGGATCGAGTGAGGCCTGGAGGGGCGGACGAACGAACGAACGACGTACGAACTCGTCCTTTAGGACCACAACAGGCGTAGGTGACAATAAACTCATGATTGCCACAACAGGTGACCTCGTGTGATCTCCCAATGATCTGTCATTGTGCTGTGCTTGATGGGGAGCGCTTGATCCAGGGGTGTCCTTGAATGACCAAGCCTGTAACAAATAGTACGTACTTAAATAACAACCTCAATATGACGGATATATTTGAGGAGATTATCCTGTTTCTTTGGCAATGATATACTCTACGATAATTGGTGATTCTTGTCCATACCTTGTGTCTGCTGTTTTAGGAAGTAAATCAGGCTGATATTGCTTTTTTGCGGGGTTGTTAGGACGTGATTGCTTCCATATCTTCTGCCTGCTGTTCTAGGATGTAATCACTGCCAAATATTTTTTCTCGGTTTTTTTTGAGTTTGTTTCCTTTTATCGCTACATGGACGGACGAAGGGGAGGCGAACGAAACAAATGAAACAAATCGGATTTGATTTGATTATAGGAAAAGCGTGGAAGTATATATTGATCTGATTAGGAAAGCGTGGGTTTTTTCTCCCTGGGATGATGCCTACCGTTTTTCAGTGGAGATAAAAAAAATCAGATTTGATTAGGAAAGCGTGGGTTTTTTCTCCTTGGTTTGATGTGTACCGGTTTTTCAGCGGAGATAAAAGATCGATGGGGATGGGATCTGGTGGAGGTATCGATCGAGGGAGGGTGGGGGGTGAGCGAACGAACGAAACAACGTACGGACTCCTCCATTAGGAGTAGAGATCTCTACTCCTAATGAAGGTGTCCGTACGTCATTCGTTCGTTCGTTCGCACGCAACCCTCGCATCGATCGACCTCCCCCACTGATTTTCCTCCAAATAAAACGTTTGACTCCACCTCTTCCGCATGGAAAAAAGGGAGGAAATCACCTATGTTTTTGGTTTCCTTTCACGGTCTCCATCCTATCCAGACCCGCCCTCACCCCCGAACCTCTCCAAACCACCTCCACCCAGATCTCCACAACCCCCTGGTCCTCTCCTAAACCACTCCGGCGAGCCCTCCCCTGGCCACCTCGATGCCGTGAGATTCAGGGGCGGCGGAATCGAGAGGTTATCACGGAGTGCAGGTCGTTGTGTGACTGCATGGTGATGCCCGGCTGAAGCATCGAGATGGAGGACACGGCCGCCGCTGTGCTGTGCTTTACTGGTGTGCCCGTGCGCCTGCTCACTAGGCGCCACGACGGGTTGGGTCTCACCGCTGCCATGGTCCTCCTCCAGTGCTCCTCTTCATCCTGTTCAGCAGCCATGGAGGTGCCGATGTACGCCAGGTCTAGAAACCATTGGACTGTGTTCTGACGGTCTATGCCTTTTGTGTCATTGTGCAGGAGTTGAACTACTGCCACGGGAGGCTGCACGTCATGCTAAGCAATCGTCCCGAGCAAGCAGTTGAGGCTACACCAGCTAAGGATCCGGTGGAAGCCGATTCATCTCTGCTGATCTGAGAAAGAATAATGGGAAGGTAAGTCTGTAAGCATCGAAATTTTCTATACTTTCTATGACGATGCAATCTACCTTCTACATGTAAATAGAATATCGCATATCGGTAATAATATCTTTGTAGTGCAGTTTTGCATAATGTGGAAGCTTGTACTAATTGGCTGCTTACCGTGACACCAACATATGTGCTTTCTCCGCTTTGCATTTCTGTTATTGTGATGAATTCTAATTTAACAGGACACGCATGTCCGCATAGGATACAACTAGCTGCATGGCATGAGATTATTCAACACGTTGAGTAATCTGGAATGGTAACATTTTTGGTTAAATGGGATGCTCTTGAGATTATTTCTCATGCCAACATGGTATTGCCCGAGTGAAAAATGTGCCACCGTTGGACAGGGCCGTGCCTTGTTAGAGGAGGTTTCTGGTTGGATAAATGAGAAGGCATGATGCCTGTTTGGGCTTAGATGACTCCTAACATTGCAGGTATTATAGAGGGAACTTGATCTACATCTATTGAGTAATTAGCAGTCACATGTCTTCTGTGTTTTTACTTGTTATGGTGTCAACTGATGAAGTTCTAACATTTTTTTTATCATTGACTACTTTTCAAAAACTTAGTTTTCTCACTGTATTGATCTCAGTAGTTTGGTTCTCCGGTCATACATTACATTGTTCTACATATCTTCCCTGGATTATTTGGCTTGGGCATCAACTGGGACAGGGTGGGACATCATGGTGGGATTAGGCATGTAAATTCTGGTTTTAGTTTTACTTTCATGTTTGGTAAGACAGACAAAAACTGTGAGTGACTGATTTGTATCTTGAAATGCATCCTATGATGAATCATCATGAAGTGTCGATGTATATTGAACTTTCTAAAATGATGGGACTTCAACCCTCAAACTCATAATCCACCCTCCCTACCCCTCCCTGAATTACCATCCCCTCCAGCCAAACAACACCACCATTTCTAATTTGATATTCTGTTTGCTGTATTAAACATGAGTCATGTTCATATTGCACTGTCAAGATCAGATATGTAGTGCACAATTGATGATAATTTTTTTAAAGTCTTGACCTTGCTAGCCCACACCGACGAACTCTGCTATTCGGACTCTGATCCCTAGGCGCCGGACGCATACCCACAACCACGGCCAGACCGTCAGTGAGTGCCTCACATTAGATGCTGATCCACTCCACCTCCGGTTATCATAAACCAACCTATCCGAGGTATACCATATTACCACTCTAAAATTCAACCACTTTTTTAGTCACAAATTGAACAAATTTTGTTATTAAAAATTAATTGGACCAATGATGAAGTGATTGGATTTTAACCTATGCAATCGTGGTAGATTTTCAAAGATGAAGACTTCTTAGATTTTATTGAAATATTTTATGGGAATTTTTGCAGGATTTTTAGCAGACATCTATTTTCATAGGTTTATTTGTAGTGAGTCAAGATGAAGACTAGCGAATTAGAAAGTTTATTTGTGGCGAGTACATATTTTGGAGTGGTTAATTAGAAAGTTTAGCACAAAAGACTCTGTGTTATGTGTCTCTGGAATTTACTTTACATTTTGGAAGTAATGAATTAAGGACCGAACTATTTTTTTGGTGTGTCTGTCTGAAAGATTACCTGTGTTGTTATTTATCATAATCGATTTCCTCATTAGAATCTTCATGGGTTTGAGTCTCCTCATTCTCACTGTCTACAGAGCCATCTAGAACAACCTGTACCCTCGCTGCATAAGTAGCTTCAGAAAAAAAAACATGGTTATGCAACAAAAGCAATGCAAATTAGCATATTTAGTTAGCACGAACATCTATAGGGATAACAAGCGATAGTTCAGCTCTGACGGCTAGGGCCACAATAACTACACTAAGCCCCTAGGCATGTCCATGATAAAGTAGATTCCATATAACAGAGTCTAACACTAACTATTACCATTAACAAATAACATGTATCAAGGATTTTCAGTTCAAGATATGGATTTTAAAAAACAAATCAATAATCTTTTGCTGAAATGTTGGTACTTACAGTAACAAACTAACCAACAGTACACCCCAAATTCAGCAGAGAACTTAAATTTCAGTTTTCGCTCAAAAGACAACTAGCGATTGCCGTAAATTTTGAAGTAAATGCAAGCATAATCCATGTGATGTGCATATGCAATACACAAGACAAACTACATTTGCACACTAACAAGGCACAAATAATCTCAGGAGCTGCCAAGGATCTTTTATATTCTTACCTGAGCAATGGAGCAGCCCTCTCTCTGTACAAACTGTTCTCTCGATTAAAACAATTGGTTGAACAGTTGCACAGTTGTTGATGGGGACAAACATCACTGTTGTGTATATTGCTCCAATGACCATTCTAAGAGTATTGGCATCCACCCCTGCATCAAGGGACAAAAAATTCAGATGCTGGTACATTGTAATCAAGGAGTAAAAGATAAAGATAAGTACAGTAATTACATAATGGTGCCAATCTTCCAAAGGATGGAGCCAAGCAGCAAGGCTGTGAACAAAGTGAAGGAAAATCTCACAAGGTTGTAATCTGGGTTGTGCCAATAGGTCAACCAATGCTTCCAGAGGCAGGATTTGAACTGCCCTATAATGGATTGCGAGTACTCTGGATCGAGGCGGCTCCCCGAATCTAATTCTAGAGAAGAAACCCATCAATTAAAGTCATCTACAAACTGAAAATTACTGTATGATAGTGCAAGCAGATCTCAGTTTCAAAATGGAAAAATACACTTCTCAGTTTTACAAACTGAAAATTATGACAGTACAAACTGAAAATACACCAACGCTGACCGTGCCTCCCCCAACCTTGTACAGGCATATACGACGGTCCATTTTCAGCAGTCATATGACTTTGCGTACTGTACATAAAAATCTGTACAAACTGCGCCAGAATAAAAGTTTCTGAAGAAGGAACTCCAAAGATTTCTGCAGTTTCAGATTTCTACAGTTTTATCATCTCTGAAGATAAGTTGCAGCAAGCAAGCAAATAGGGAGGAGGGTGATACCTTCCGTGCTTGCAATAGCGTCTGTGGCACTATGGTGGGAGGGGAGCAACGGTGGAAGAAGCAGAGCCGGACGAGCGGTGGTCTTCCGTCCAACCAACCAACAGAGTAGAGGGAGGGGAAGAGAGAGGAGGGCCCCTCCATGACGAGCTCCAGGCCTTCCATGGCGGACCTCCATGTCGATATCCCTGTCAGTGGAGAAGATCAGACCGTACGTAGTTGCTCCTGTCGGTGAACCTTCCAAGGCGTCGTCCTGCTCCTGCTCATGGTGGCCCTTCCATGGCATCGTTCTGGTGCTTCTTCAGAAAGGGAGAAGAGACGAGAGTGAGTGAATCCAGATGAGCAGGAGCGAGGGAGCTAGGAAGGGATGACATACCGCACGACGTTGGAGTGGAGGAAGGCCGTTGCAGATCGAGCCGAAGCACTCGAAATCAGCCACCGGAGAATAAAAATGAGATTTTGGAACCGACGACGGAGCCAATGGAGAGGCACCGGCGACGCGGGCAAGGGAGAGGCACCGGCAACACGAGCTAGGGAGAGGCGCCGGCGACGCAGGCGAGACAGAGAGTGGGTGAGTGAGCGAGAGAGTGGATGAGGTGGGAGGGTAGTTTAGGAAAAAAGCAAAAACAATTGTACGTGGCGAACTTTGTACTAGAAACTCCTAACCACAAATATATATATATGTAACTAGCAAGATGCCCATGCGTTGCATGGAACATCAAGATGCATTTGTATGAATAGCTTATCTTATAAGAGAAAAGGATGAACGAGGGAAGGACTTATTTGCAAATGTGAGAGGGGTGTGGGTATCTTTTTGCAAAATTGCCATAGTTTCCTTCCTAGCCGTTAGATATAAATCAGACGGCCTATATTGCAAGATGGCAGGCACACCATCATCACCAACTCTGTTTTTTATAAGAAGTTAGCAAGATGCCCGTGCTTTGCACAGAACATCAAGATGCATTTGTATGAGTAGTTTATCTTGTGGGAGAAAAGAATGAATGAGGGAAGGCCTTATTTGTAAATGTGAAGAGGGGTGTGGGTATCATTTTGCAAAATTGCCATAATTTCCTTCCTATCCGTCAGATATAAATCGGACGGTCTATATTGCAGGATGGCAGGCACACCATCATCACCAACTCTGTTTTTCCAGGTCAAAAAAAACTCTGTTTTTTATAAAAATAGAGAAGAAAGAGTATAAAATATCATTTGTACTCCCTCTATTTCCAAATATAAGTTTTCTAGAGATTCAGAAAAAAACTCTGTTTTTTTATAAAAGTAGAGAAGAAAGAGTATAAAATATCATTTGTACTCCCTCTATTTCCAAATATAAGTTTTATAGAGATTCCAAATATTTGTACTCCCTCTATTTCCAAATATAATGAGTGAATCTACATTCTAAAATATGACTACATACATCCATAAGTTGTAGTGCACTTGAAATGTCTAAAAAGCCTTACATTTAGAAACGGAGGGAGTATATATTTATATATTTATATGTAATTAGCAGTATCTAGGATTTTATTGCAAATAAAAAATGTGTTAGTCAGACTTTTTATATGTTCCACTTTGTTCACCAGAGATAAAAACTGATGGGTTCTAATGATGTTTTAGGATAACATCACTCATACTTCAATTATTGCCGATAACGACTTTTGCCCCACTTTATATATAAAGCAATGATCATCGATCAACCGTAAACCACTGCATACAACACACGCCCACACACACCCGGAGCAGGATACAGAGGTGCTGGAGAACAACTACAAACTTCAAGCAGAACGTAGCACACTATAGGTTGGAAGATAAATCATCGCTAGATTTTGAAGAAGCCCTCAACGTGACACCACGAAGAGGAGCAGTCAAACATCGACGGATCAGGGCCTCCAAAGCGGCGTCTTCAAGAAGATCACGATGCGTAGCGCCACCACCACCCAATCCAAAGGATCGGGGTCTTCACCCAGAGCGTCGCGGAGCATCAAGAACAGCCATGACGGAGCCTTTAGGAAGGATACGACGCCCACACACACCGTCGCCGTCAGTCGGCCAAAGGCAAACAAAGTTTTCACCCTGGTAAGCACTATACACCAACGGAACAGGGGATGCGCAACCAAACAGGCCGACCACCCCCACCACCGAATGCCGAAAGCTAGCCGCCCTCACGGTCATGGCCACTAGCCAGCTCCCGAGGCGTGCGCGCCGCCCCCGCTGGCAGTGGCTAGAGTTTCCTCCCGGTCGAACACGAGGCGATTCGGGAGGAGGGAGGGGAGAGGGGACTCGACTTCAATTATTATGCAATGGTGTCTGTGTTATATTGTCTCTACCTTTGAAATTTAACACATACTGTATCTTTTTATAACTTCAGCAAAATATTTAAAAAGCCCGTGGCAACGCACGGACATTCTACTAGTTAGGAGTAGTAACTGAGTAGGTTAGCTAGCCAATCCTTGCTATTATATATATATGTTTGTATAGCCCCTTGTAAACACAACCCAAAACGATCAAAGCAATACAAATCGCAGGACCGACACGGCCCTATTTGCCATCAATTCGTGTATTCTCACGTGCGTGAGTTCCGTCGGTCTAGCCGGCGGCGTATTGTTACGTATACGCACGTGCATGTGCTAGATCACGTAGGATCAATCGACTTGCCTGTCTACTTGCTTGTTGTATGCTACAACTCGATTAGCCGGAAAGTAATCGGTCGCAGTTTGCTCGCATGTGCGTCTCACCGGAAAGTACTCGACGGATCGCAACGTCGAGGTCGGGCCTGTTCCAACAGCGCAGAGGTAGAGCGCGTGGCACATGATGCCCAGCTCGTACATGCTGTAAGAAATATTGCTGGGATTACGCAATTGCTAATCGGATCTCATCTAATACAAATGAACACTACTCAATTCGATGCGGAAATTAGTGGACAATAGTATGTTTATACCTCCGTTTAGAGAGGCCATCTTGGTGGAGTAAGGAGAGTCTAATGACAAACTGCAGCAGCGTAGTAGATCACTCCGGCACCTTGCCGGAGTAAGGAGATACTTCACCCCTTAGACTTCTCTGATTTAGATCACTGCATCGATTGTATTAAGGGGAAATTCGTAAAACAAATTAAGAAAGGAGCAATTCGTAGTAGTGGGGTTTTGGAATTAATCCACACTGACATTTGTGGTCCATTTCCTATTACTTCTGCCGATGGATATGACTTCTTTATTACTTTCACCGATGATTATTCTCGTTACGGATACATTTTTCCTATTCGCGAACGATCTGAAGCACTTGATAAATTTAAAATCTACAAAGCTGAAGTAGAAAATCAGCACAATTTGAAGATTAAAGTAGTGCGATCAGATCGAGGCAGAGAATATTACGGGAGACATGCTCCTTATGGACAAATTCCTGATCCCTTTGCTCTATTTCTTCAAGAAAATGGAATAATCGCCCAATACTCAATGCCGGGTGAACCTCAACAAAACGGAGTCGCTGAAAAACGCAACCGTATACTTATGGATATGGTACGAAGCATGGTTTCCAACTCTAGTTTACCGGTTAATTTGTGGATGGAAGCATTAAAGACAGCCGTGCATATACTTAATCGGGTTCCTAGTAAATCAGTACCCAATACACCTTATGAATTGTGGATAGGGAAGAAACCCAAATTAAACTATTTGCATGTGTGGGGTTGTCCTTCTGAAGCTAAGATTTTTAATCCACACATTGGAAAATTAGATCCTAAAACCGTCAGTTGCCATTTTATTGGATATCCTGCAACATCCAAAGGCTTCCGTTTCTATTGTCCAACACGTACCACTAAATTTGTTGAAACGAGGCATGCTAAATTTTTAGAGAATGTTAATGTCAGTGGGAGCTCCGAGACAAGAAAAATCACACTTGAGGAAAATCGGACTGACATACCATTACCGATGATCCCAGAGTCTGTTTTTCCTTCGTCTTCAAGCGCAACACCTCCAGTTAATGATTCAGGGTTTATTGGTGCAGCGCCTAATAATGAGCCTCACATCACTCAGTCTTCTGTGATATCTAATGAACCTTTACGTAGATCATAGCGAGATAGAAGAGCTGCCATTAATATAGATGAATATGTTGTTTACATGACTGAAGATGGAAATGACATTAGTAAGGCAAATGATCCCACCTCCTTGGAGGAAGCCATGACAAGCGGACACTCATCTAAGTGGCTTGAGGCCATGAATGACGAAATTAAGTCAATGAGTATTAATGATGTTTGGGATTTAGTAGAAATTCCTGAGGGAGTCAAAAAGGTGGGATGTAAGTGGGTCTACAAAACTAAGCATGACTCTAAAGGAAATGTCGAACGATTCAAAGCAAGACTTGTCGCTAAAGGTTACACACAAAGAGATGGCATAGACTATGTTAACACATTTTCTCCCGTCTCGAAGAAGGATTCACTAAGAATTGTTATGGCTCTTGTTGCTCATTATGATTTAGAGCTACATCAGATGGATGTTAAAACCGCATTCTTGAATGGTGACTTGCATGAGAATGTATATATGGCTCAAACGGAAGGTTTTGTCGTAGAAGACAAGGAACATATGGGATGTCGACTTAAGAAATCTATCTATGGGCTAAGACAAGCGTCTAGACAATGGTACCTTAAATTTGATGAGGTTATAAGGAAATTTAATTTTAAGGAAAATGAAGTGGACAATTGCATATACATTAAGACCAGTGGGAGCAAGTTTATCATATTGGTACTTTATGTGGATGATATCTTGCTAGCTAGCAGTGATTTAGACATGTTATATGAGACCAAAAGATTTCTTTCATCTAATTTTGACATGAAAGATCTTGGGGATGCCTCTTATGTTTTGGGCATAGAAATCCACCGAGACAGGTCTAAAGGTACATTAGGACTGTCCCAGAGGGCATATATTGACAAAGTCCTTAAAAGATACAACATGCATAACTGTTCTTCCACTCCTGCACCTATTGTTAAAGGTGATAAGTTTGGTCTATTTCAGTGTCCCAAGAATCAATTAGAGATTGATCAAATGAAGACAATCCCTTATGCCTCGGCTGTTGGGAGCATTATGTATGCTCAAGTATGTATGCGTCCTGATTTAGCGTATGTAACTGGAATGCTTGGCAGATATCAGTCTAATCCAGGCTTAGATCACTGCAAAGCTGTCAAGAAAGTAATGCGCTATCTGCAAGGGACTAAAAATCATATGCTTACATATAGAAAGACTGACAACCTAGAAATTATGGGTTACTCAGACGCTAATTTTGCAGGGTGTAAGGATACTAAGAGATCCACATCAGGCTATATCTTCACACTTGCAGGGGGAGCAATTTCATGGAAAAGCTGCAAACAAACACTTACTGCATCTTCAACGATGCAATCAGAGTTTGTGGCATGTTTTGAGGCTACTGGGCAAGCCGTATGGCTTAAGAACTTCATCCCCGGACTTAGAGTGGTAGACAGCATAAATAAACCACTTACATTATTCTGCGATAATCAAGCTGCAGTTTTCCTTTCGAGTAACAACAAGTCAAGTGGTGCTGCCAAACATATTGACATTAAGTACCTTGTTGTGAAAGATAGAGTCCAAGATCAAACAATTAAAATTCAGCATATAAGTACTAAATTGATGATTGCTGATCCCCTGACTAAAGGCTTGCCACCAAATCTCTTTCAAGAACATATTGCTAGCATGGGTCTAATGGAAAGCCTATAACTATTGGGGAAACTAAATGATGAGATCTCAATATTTGAACTTGGAATAAGGAAGTTTGTTTCGCTTACTAAGTGCACATAATGATTAATAAAGAAACAAACTATTAAGACCATGAGTAGGGAGTATGGATGCATGCCCATACAGACTCCCAACCATAAATAATTATCCATTCCGAAATGAAGTCTTACGCTATAGATTTTGGGGTGCCAGTAATGATTATACTATTGCTGCGAATACATTATCTTGGTCTGATGCCTTTGTTGAAGTATGGACTAATGACATTAACCATTCAATCAAGTGGGAGAAAATTTGTCCATAAGGAGCATGTCTCCCATAATATTCTCCGCCTCGATCTGATCGCACTACTTTAATCTTCAAATTATGCTGATTTTCTACTTCAGCTTTGTAGATTTTGAATTTATCGAGTGCTTCAGATCGTTCGCGAATAGGAAAAATGTATCCGTAACGAGAATAATCATCGGTGAAAGTAATAAAGGAGTCATATCCATCGGCAGAAGTAATAGGAAATGGACCACAAATGTCAGTGTGGATTAATTCCAAAACCCACTACTACAAATTGCTCCTTTCATAATTTGTTTGACGAATTTCCCCTTAATACAATCGATGCAGTGATCTAAATCAGAGAAGTCTAAGGGGTGAAGTATCTCTTCTTTAATGAGACGCTCCATTCTCCCCTTCGAAATATGGCCTAAGCGACAGTGCCATAATTTCGACGAAGTCTCATGCTTATTTATTACATCACAAAAATTCAAAGATTCAGAGGAGTCGTTCAAAAGGAGTCTATAGAGTTTGTCATGGCGAACGCCATGACCAATATCATCATGACCAATCTTAATAACACATCATTTGTTCCCAAAATAAGTCTCAAAACCATCATCATCTAATAGAGAAACAGAAATAAGGTTCCGCCTCATGGTAGGAACATAAATAGCATTATTAAGAAGGAGGGTGAAGCCATCTTTTAGCACTAACGGGAGAGTCCCAACAGCTTCAACATTAACCTCCTGTCCATTTGCATCTCTAAGAGTTCGCTCCCCCCTTTGAAGCATCCTCACGGTAAGGAATCCCTGCAATGAGTTAGAAATGTGCATGGTGGCACCTGAGTCAACCCACCAAGTATTAGGGGAAAAATCAGTGTAAAGGGATTCATCAACGATGGAAATTGTGTCCATACCCTTCTTTACAAGCCATGCCTTAAAGCCATTGCAATCCTTCTGCTTATGTCCGTCATGTTTGCAAAACTTGCTGAAGGAAATATGCCCTAGAGGCAATAATAAAGTTATTATTTTATTTCCTTATATCATGATAAATGTTTATTGTTCATGCTAGAATTGTATTATCCTGAAACATAATACTTGTGTGAATACATAGACAAACTAAACGTCACTAGTATGCCTCTACTTGACTAGCTCGTTAATCAAAGATGGTTATATTTCCTAACCATAGACATGTGTTGTCATTTGATTAACGGGATCACATTATTAGGAGAATGATGTGATTTACATGACCCATTCCATTAGCTTAGCACCCGATCGTTTAGCATGTTGCTATTGCTTTCTTCATGACTTATACTTGTTCCTATGACTATGAGATTATGCAACTCCCGTTTGCCGAAGGAACACTTTGTGTGCTACCAAACGTCACAACATAACTGGGTGATTATAAAGGAGCTCTACAGGTGTCTCCAAAGGTACATGTTGGGTTGGCGTATTTCGAGATTAGGACTTGTCACTCCGATTGTCGGAGAGGTATCTCTGGGCCCTCTCGATAATGCACATCACACAAGCCTTGCAAGAATTGCAACTAATGAGTTAGTTGTGAGACGATGTATTACGAAACGAGTAAAGAGACTTGCCGGTAACGAGATTGAACTAGGTATTGAGATACCGACGATCGAATCTCGGGCAAGTAACATACCGATGACAAAGGGAACAAAGTATGTTGTTATGCGGTCTGACCGATAAAAGATCTTCGTAGAATATGTGGGAGCCAATATGAGCATCCAGGTTCCGCTATTGGTTATTGACCGGAGACATGTCTCGGTCATGTCTACATTGTTCTCGAACCTGTAGGGTCCGCACGCTTAACATTACGATGACAGTTTCATTATGAGTTTATATATTTTGATGTACTGAAGTTAGTTCGGAGTCCCGGATGTGATCACGGACATGACGAGGAGTCTCGAAATGGTCGATACATAAAGATTGATATATTGGAAGCCTATGTTTGGACATCGGAAGTGTTCCGGGTGAAATCGGCATTTTACTAGAGTATCGGGAGGTTACCGGAACCCCCCGGTAACCTAATGGGCCTTAATGGCCCTAGTGGAGGAAGAGGAGAGGAGGCCTAGGGGCTGCCGCGCGCCCCTCACCCTCCCAAGTCCGAATTGGACAAGGAAGGGGGGCGGCGCCCCCCCCCCTTTCCTTTCTTCCCTCTCTTCCTTCTTCCCCAAGTCCTAGTCCAACTAGGGAAAGGGGGGAGTCCTACTCCCGGTAGGAGTAGGACTCCTCCTGCGTGCCTCCTCCTAGGGCCGGCCGCAGCCCCCTTGGCTCCTTTATATACGGGGGCAGGGGGCACCCCTAGACACACAAGTTGATCTCTAAGATCGTTCTCTTAGCCGTGTGCGGTACCCCCTTCCACCATAGTCCTTGATAATATTGTAGTGGTGCTTAGGCGTAGCCCTGCGACAGTAGAACATCAAGATCGTCACCACGCCGTCGTGCTGATGGAACTCTTCCCCGACACTTTGCTGGATTGGAGTCCGGGGATCGTCATCGAGCTGAACGTGTGCTAGAACTCGGAGGTGCTATAGTTTCGGTGCTTGATTGGTCGGGCCGTGAAGACGTACGACTACATCAACCACATTGTTATAACGCTTCCGCTGTCGGTCTACGAGGGTACGTAGATCACACTCTCCCCTCTCATTGCTATGCATCACCATGATATTGCGTGTGCGTAGGAAAATTTTGAAATTACTACGTTCCTCTACAGTGGCATCCGAGCCCAGGTTTTTTATGCGTTGATGTTATATGCATGAGTAGAACACAAGTGAGTTGTGGGCGATATAAGTCATACTGCTTACCAGCATGTCATACTTTGGTTCGGCGGTATTGTTGGATGAAGCGGCCCGGACCGACATTACGCGTACGCTTACGCGAGACCGGTTCTCCCGATGTGCTTTGCACAAAGGTGGCTAGCGGGTGTCAGTTTCTCCAACTTTAGTTGAACCAAGTGTGGCTACGCCCGGTCCTTGCGAAGGTTAAAACAGCACCAACTTGACAAACTATCATTGTGGTTTTGATGCGTAGGTAAGAACGGTTCTTGCTAAGCCCGTAGCAGCCACGTAAAAGTTGCAACAACAAAGTAGAGGACGTCTAACTTGTTTTTGCAGGGTATGTTGTGATGTGATATGGTCAAGACATGATGCTAAATTTTATTGTATGAGATGATCATGTTTTGTAACTGAGTTATTGGCAACTGGCAGGAGCCATATGGTTGTCGCTTTATTGTATGCAATGCAATTGCGCTGTAATGCTTTACTTTATCACTAAGCACTAGTGATAGTCGTGGAAGCATAAGATTGGCAAGACGACAACGATGCTACGATGATGATCAAGGTGTCGCGCCGGTGACGATGGTGATCATGACGATGCTTCGAAGATGGAGATCACAAGCACAAGATGCTGATGGCCATATCATATCACTTATATTGATTGCATGTGATGTTTATCTTTTATACATCTTATCTTGCTTTGGTTGCCGGTAGCATTTTTAGATGATCTCTCACTAATTATCAAGAAGTGTTCTCCCTGAGTATGCACCGTTGTGAAAGTTCTTCGTGCTGAGACACCACGTGATGATTGGGTTGAAGGAAATATGCCCTAGAGGCAATAATAAAGTTATTATTTATTTCCTTATATAATGATAAATGTTTATTATTCATGCTAGAATTGTATTAACCGGAAACATAGTACTTGTGTGAATACAAAGACAAACTAAACTTCACTAGTATGCCTCTACTTGACTAGCTCATTAATCAAAGATGGTTATGTTTCCTAACCATAGACATGTGTTGTCATTTGATTAATGAGATCACATCATTAGGAGAATGATGTGATTGACATGACCCATTCCATTAGCTTAGCACCCGATCGTTTAGTATGTTGCTATTGCTTTCTTCATGACTTATACATGTTCCTATAACCATGAGATTATGCAACTCCCGTTTGCCGAAGGAACACTTTGTGTGCTACCAAACGTCACAACGTAACTGGGTGATTATAAAGGAGCTCTACAGGTGTCTCCAAAGGTACCTGTTGGGTTGGCGTATTTCGAGATTAGGATTTGTCACTCCGATTGTCGGAGAGGTATCTATGGGCCCTCTCGGTAATGCACATCACATAAGCCTTGCAAGCATTGCAACTAATGAGTTAGTTGCGAGATGATGTATTATGAAACGAGTAAAGAGACTTGCCGGTAACGAGATTGAACTAGGTATTGAGATACCGACGATCGAATCTCGGGCAAGTAACATACCGATGACAAAGGGAACAATGTATGTTGTTATGTGGTGTGACCGATAAAGATCTTCGTAGAATATGTAGGAGCCAATATGAGCATCCAGGTTCCGCTATTGGTTATTGACCGGAGACATGTCTCGGTCATGTCTACATTGTTCTTGAACCCGTAGGGTCCGCATGCTTAACGTTACGATGACAGTTTCATTATGAGTTTACATATTTTGATGTACCGAAGTTCGTTCGGAGTCCCGGATGTGATCACGGACATGACGAGGAGTCTCGAAATGGTCGAGACATAAAGATTGATATATTGGAAGCCTATGTTTGGACATCGGAAGTGTTCTGAGTGAAAACGGCATTTTACCGGAGTACCGAGAGGTTACCGGAACCCCCCGGTAACCTAATGGGCCTTAATGGGCCTAGTGGAGGAAGAGGAGAGGAGGCCTAGGGGCAGCCGCGCGCCCCTCCCCCCAAGTCCGAATTGGACAAGGAGGGGGGCGGCGCCCCCCCTTTCCTTTCCCCCCTCTCTTCCTTCCCCCAAGTCCTAATCCAGTTAGGGAAAGGGGGGAGTCCTACTCCCGGTAGGAGTAGGACTCCTCCTGCGCACCTCCCTTGCTCCTTTATATACAGGGGCAGGGGGCACCTCTAGAGACACAAGTTGATCCTCGTGATCGTTTTCTTAGCCGTGTGCGGTGCCCCCTTCCACCACACTCCTCGATAATATTGTAGCGGTGCTTAGGCGAAGCCCTGCGACGGTAGAACATCAAGATCGTCACCACGCCGTCGTGCTGACGGAACTCTTCCCCGACACTTTGCTGGATCAGAGTCCGGGGATCGTCATCGAGCTGAATGTGTGCAGAACTCGGAGGTGCCGTACGTTCGGTACTTGGATCGGTCGGATCGGGAAGACGTACGACTACTTCCCCTACGTTGTGTCAACACTTCCGTTGCCGGTCTACGAGGGTACGTAGACAACAGTCTCCCCTCTTGTTGCTATGCATCACCATGATTTTGCGTGTGTGTAGGAATTTTTTTGAAATTACTACGTTACCCAAAAGTGGCATCCGAGCCTAGGTTTTATATGTTGATGTTGTGCACGAGTAGAACACAAGTGAGTTGTGGGCGATATAAGTCATACTGCTTACCATCATGTCATACTTTGGTTCGGCGGTATTGTTGGATGAAGCGGCCCGGACCGACATTACACGTACACTTACGCGAGACTAGTTCTACCGACGTGCTTTGCACACAGGTGGCTGGCGGGTGTCAGTTTCTCCAACTTTATTTGAACCGAGTGAGGCTACGCCCAGTCCTTGCGAAGGTTAAAACAACACCAACTTGACAAACTATCGTTGTGGTTTTTGATGCGTAGGTAAGATTGGTTCTTGCTTAAGCCCGTAGCAGCCATGTAAAACTTGCAACAAACAAAGTAGAGGACGTCTAACTTGTTTTTGCAGGGCATGTTGTGATGTGATATGGTCAAGACATGATGCTAAATTTTATTATATGAGATGATTATGTTTTGTAACTGAATTATCGGCAACTGGCAGGAGCCATATGGTTGTCGCTTTATTGTATGCAATGCAATTGCGCTGTAATGCTTTACTTTATCACTAAGCGGTAGCGATAGTCGTGGAAGCATAAGATTGGCGAGACGACAACGATGCTACGATGGTGATCAAGGTGTCACGCCAGTGACGATGGTGATCATGACGGTGCTTCAAAGATGGAGATCACAAGCAGAAGATGATGATGGCCATATCATATCACTTATATTGATTGCATGTGATGTTTATCTTTTATGCATCTTATCTTGCTTTGATTGACGGTAGCATTTTAAGATGATCTCTCACTAATTATCAAGAAGTGTTCTCCCTGAGTATGCACCGTTGCGAAAGTTCTTCGTGCTGAGACACCAGGTGATGATCGGGTGTGATAGGCTCTACGTTCAAATACAACGGGTGCAAAACAGTTGCACATGCGGAATACTCAGGTTATACTTGACGAGCCAAGCATATACAGATATGGCCTCGGAACACGGAGACCGAAAGGTCGAGCGTGAATCATATACTAGATATGATCAACATAGTGATGTTCACCAATGAAACTACTCCATCTCACGTGATGATCGGACATGGTTTAGTTGATTTGGATCACGTGATCACTTAGAGGTTTAGAGGGATGTCTATCTAAGTGGGAGTTCTTTAGTAATATGATTAATTGAACTTAAATTTATCATGAACTTAGTACCTGATAGTATCTTGCTTGTTTATGTTTGATTGTAGATAGATGGCCCGTGCTGTTGTTCCGTTGCATTTTAATGCGTTCCTTGAGAAAGCAAAGTTGAAAGATGATGGTAGCAATTACACGGACTGGGTCCGTAACTTGAGGATTATCCTCATTGCTGCACAGAAGAATTGTGTCCTGGAAGCACCGCTGGGTGCCAGGCCTGCTGCTGGAGCAACACCAGATGTTATGAACGTCTGGCAGAGCAAAGCTGATGACTACTCGATAGTTTAGTGTGCCATGCTTTACGGCTTAGAATCGAGACTTCAACGACGTTTTAAACGTCATGGAGCATATGAGATGTTCCAGGAGTTGAAGTAAATATTTCAAGCAAATGCCCAGATTGAGAGATATGAAGTCTCCAGTAAGTTCTATAGCTGCAAGATGGAGGAGAATAGTTCTGTCAGTGAGCATATACTCAAAATGTCTGGGTATAATAATCACTTGATTCAATTGGGAGTTAATCTTCCAGATGATTGCGTCATTGACAGAATTCTCCAATCACTTCCACCTAGCTACAAGAGCTTCGTGATGAACTATAATATGCAAGGGATGATAAGACAATTCCCGAGCTCTTCGCAATGCCGAAAGCTGCGGAGGTAGAAATCAAAAAGGAGCATCAAGTGTTGATGGTCAACAAGACCACTAGTTTCAAGAAAAAGGGCAAAGGGAAGAAGAAGTGGAACTTCAAAAAGAACAGCAAGCAAGTTGCTGCTCAGGAGAAGAAACCCAAATCTGGACCTAAGCCTGAAACTGAGTGCTTCTACTACAAGCAGACTGGTCACTGGAAGCGGAACTGCCCCAAGTATTTGGTGGATAATAAGGATGGCAAGGTGAACAAAGGTATATGTGATATACATGTTATTGATGTGTACCTTACTAATGCTCGCAGTAGCACCTGGGTATTTGATACTGGTTCTGTTGCTAACATTTGCAACTCGAAACAGGGACTACGGATTAAGCGAAGATTGGCTAAGAACGAGGTGACGATGCGCGTGGGAAATCGTTCCAAAGTCGATGTGATCGCGGTAGGCACGCTACCTCTACATCTACCTTCGGGATTAGTATTAGACCTAAATAATTATTATTTGGTGCCAGCGTTAAGCATGAACATTATATCTGGATCTTGTTTGATGCGAGACGGTTATTCATTTAAATCAGAGAATAATGGTTGTTCTATTTATATGAGTAATATCTTTTATGGTCATACACCCTTGAAGAGTGGTCTATTCTTATTAAATCTTGATAGTAGTGACACACATATTCATAATGTTGAAGCCAAAAGATGCAGAGTTGATAATGATAGTGCAACTTATTTGTGGCACTGCTGTTTAGGTCATATCGGTGTAAAGCGCATGAAGAAACTCCATACTGATGGACTTTTGCAACCACTTGATAATGAATCACGTGGTACTTGCGAACCGTGCCTCATGGGCAAGATGACTAAAATACCGTTCTCCGGTACTATGGACAGAGCTACATATTTGTTGGAAATCATACATACAGATGTATGTGGTCCGATGAATGTTGAGGCTCGTGGCGGATATCGTTATTTTCTCACATTCACAGATGACTTAAGCAGATATGGGTATATCTACTTAATGAAACATAAGTCTAAAACATTTGAAAAGTTCAAAGAATTTCAGAGTGAAGTTGAAAATCATCGTAACAAGAAAATAAAATTCCTACGATTTGATCGTGGAGGAGAATATTTGAGTTACGAGTTTGGTGTACATTTGAAACAATGCGGAATAGTTTCGCAACTCACGCCACCCGAAACACCACAGCGTAATGGTGTGTCCGAACGTCGTAATCGTACTTTACTAGATATGGTGCGATCTATGATGTCTCTTACTGATTTACTGCTATCGTTTTGGGGATATGCTTTAGAGACGGCCGCATTCGCATTAAATAGGGCACCATCAAAATCCATTGAGACGACGCCTTATGAACTGTAGTTTGGCAAGAAACCAAAGTTGTCGTTTCTGAAAGTTTGGGGCTGCGATGCTTATGTGAAAAAGCTTCAACCTGATAAGCTCGAACCCAAATCGGAGAAATGTGTCTTCATAGGATATCCAAAGGAAACTATTGGATACACCTTCTATCACAGATCCGAAGGCAAGACTTTTGTTGCTAAATTCGGAAAGTTTCTAGAGAAGGAGTTTCTCTCGAAAGAAGTCAGTGGAAGGAAAGTAGAACTTGATGAGGTAACTATACCTGCTCCCTTATTGGAAAGTAGTACATCACAGAAACAGTTTCTGTGACACCTACACCAATTAGTGAGGAAGCTAATGATGATGATCATGAAACATCAGAACAAGATACTACTGAACCTCGTAGATCAACCAGAGTAAGATCCGCACGAGAGTGGTACGGTAATCCTGTTCTGGAAGTCATGCTACTAGATCATGATGAACCTACGAACTATGGAGAAGCGATGGTGAGCCCATATTCCGCAAAATGGCTTGAAGCCATGAAATCTAAGATGGGATCCATGTATGAGAACAAAGTGTGGGCTTTGGTTGACTTGCCCAAAGATCGGCAAGCAATTGAGAATAAATGGATCTTGAAGAAGAAGACTGACGCTGACGGTAATGTTACTGTCTACAAAGCTCGACTTGTCGCAAAAGGTTTTCGACAAGTTCAAGGGATTGACTACGATGAGTCCTTCTCACCCTAGCTATGCTTAAGTCTGTCCGAATCATGTTAGCAATTGCCGCATTTTATGATTATGAAATTTGGCAGATGGATGTCAAAACTACATTCCTGAATGGATTTCTGGAAGAAGAGTTGTATATGATGCAACCGGAAGGTTTTGTCGATCCAAAGGGAGCTAACAAAGTGTGCAAGCTCCAGCGATCAATTTATGGACTAGTGCAAGCATCTCGGAGTTGGAATAAACGCTTTGATAGTGTGATCAAAGCATTTGATTTTGTACAGACTTTTGGTGAAGCCTGTATTTACAAGAAAGTGAGTGGGAGCTCTGTAGCATTTCTGATATTATATGTAGATGACATATTACTAATTGGAAATGATATAGAATTTCTGGATAGCATAAAGGGATACTTGAATAAGAGTTTTTCAATGAAAGACCTCGGTGAAGCTGCTTACATATTGGGCATTAAGATCTATAGAGATAGATCAAGACGCTTAATTGGACTTTCACAAAGCACATACCTTGACAAAATTTTGAAGAAGTTCAAAATGGATCAAGCAAAGAAAGGTTTCTTGCCTGTGTTACATGGTGTGAAATTGAGTAAGACTCAATGTCCGACCAATGCAGAAGATAGAGAGAAAATGAAAGATGTTCCCTATGCTTCAGCCATAGGCTCTATCATGTATGCAATGCTGTGTACCAGACCTGATGTGTGTCTTGCTATAAGTCTAGCAGGGGGTACCAAAGTAATCCAGGAGTGGATCACTGGACAGCGGTCAAGAACATCCTGAAATACCTGAAAAGGACTAAGGATATGTTTCTCGTATATGGAGGTGACAAAGAGCTCATCGTAAATGGTTACATTGATGCAAGCTTTGACACTGATCCGGATGATTCTAAATCGCAAACCGGATACGTGTTTACATTAAACGGTGGAGCTGTCAGTTGGTGCAGTTCTAAACAAAGCGTTGTGGTGGTATCTACATGTGAAGCAGAGTACATAGCTGCTTCGGAAGCAGCAAACAAAGGAGTCTGCATGAAGGAGTTCATATCTGATCTAGGTGTCATACCTAGTGGATCGGGTCCAATGAAAATCTTTTGTGACAATACTGGTGCAATTGCCTTGGCAAAGGAATCCAGATTTCACAAGAGAACCAAGCACATCAAAAGACGCTTCAATTCCATCTGGGATTTAGTCCAGGTGGGAGACATAGAGATTTGCAACATACATATGGATCTGAATGTAGCAGACCCGTTGACTAGGCCTCTTCCACGAGCAAAATATGATCAACACCAACGCTCCATGGGTGTTAGAATCATTACTATGTAATCTAGATTATTGACTCTAGTGCAAGTGGGAGACTGAAGGAAATATGCCCTAGAGGCAATAATAAAGTTATTATTTATTTCCTTATATCATGATAAATGTTTATTATTCATGCTAGAATTGTATTAACCGGAAACATAGTACTTGTGTGAATACATAGACAAACTAAACGTCACTAGTATGCCTCTACTTGACTAGCTCGTTAATCAAAGGTGGTTATGTTTCCTAACCATAGACATGTGTTATCATTTGATTAACGGGATCACATCATTAGGGGAATGATGTGATTGACATGACCCATTCCATTAGCTTAGCACCCGATCATTTAGTATGTTGCTATTGCTTTCTTCATGACTTATACATGTTCCTATAACTATGAGATTATGCAACTCCGGTTTGCCGGAGGAACACTTTGTGTGCTACCAAATGTCACAACATAACTGGGTGATTATAAAGGAGCTCTACAGGTGTCTCCAAAGGTACATGTTGGGTTGGCATATTTCGAGATTAGGATTTGTCACTCCGATTGTCTGAGAGGTAATCTCTGGGCCCTCTCGGTAATGCACATCACATAAGCCTTGCAAGCATTGCAACTAATGAGTTAGTTGCGAGATGATGTATTACGAAATGAGTAAAGAGACTTGCCGTAACGAGATTGAACTAGGTATTGAGATACCGACGATCGAATCTCGGGCAAGTAACATACCGATGACAAAGGGAACAACGTATATTGTTATGCGGTCTGACCGATAAAAGATCTTCGTAGAATATGTAGGAGCCAATATGAGCATCCAGGTTCCGCTATTGGTTATTGATCGGAGACATGTCTCGGTCATGTCTACATTGTTCTCGAACCCGTAGGGTCCGCACGCTTAACGTTACAATGACAATTTCATTATGAGTTTACATATTTTGATGTATCGAAGTTCGTTCGGAGTCCTGGTTGTGATCACGGACATGACGAGGAGTCTCGAAATGGTCGAGACGTAAAGATTGATATATTGGAAGCCTATGTTTGGACATCAGAAGTGTCCCGAGTGAAAACGGCATTTTACCGGAGTACCGGGAGGTTACCGGAACCCCCCGGTAACCTAATGGGCCTTAATGGGCCTAGTGGAGGAAGAGGAGAGGAGGCCTAGGGGCAGCTGCGCGCCCCTCCCCCCCCCCAAGTCCAAATTGGACAAGGAGGGGGGCGGCGCCCCCCCCCTTTCCTTTCCCCCCTCTCTTCCTTCCCCCCCCCAAGTCCTAATCCAACTAGGGAAAGGGGGGAGTCCTACTCCCGGTAGGAGTAGGACTCCTCCTGCGCGCCTCCTCCAAGGGCCGACTGTCGTGATTCTAAGTCTGACAGTAGTGTAGGGGGGTAAGTATAGAGAGGCAAGATCTTAGCTGTGGAAAAGTTGTAAGCACGCAAGGTTTACGAGTTCAGGCCCTTCTCGGAGGAAGTAATAGCCCTACATCTCGGAGCCCGGAGGCGGTCGACTGGATTATATGAATATGGGTTATAGAGGTGCGAACCCTTGTCTTGGAGGAGGGGTGTGGCTTATATAGTGCGCCAGGACCCCAGCCAGCCCACGTTACAAAGGGTTCAATGTACATTAAGGCAGGGTGTTACTGGTAACGCTAGTAATAAAGTGCTATGATGACCATAAAAGCTACTTAATGACCGACCGTTAGCGTGCGGAGTGACTTCAGGTCTCCTGGCCGTCGAGTGGTTGGATCTTGGTCGAGTGATTGCTTCTTGGTCGAGCGTCTCCGAGTCTGTCGAGTGGAATGCCTCGAAGTCGATTGAAAGGTGGTTTCTTCTAGAGATGTCCTTGGGTAGGGCAGTTAGGACAGGTCCATGATCCTACCCTAGGTACATAGCTTCATCATTAGCCCCCGAATGGATCGAGGTTTGAGTGGGGAAGGAGTTGAGAACTTCTCTGACTCGTTTTTCATGCCGTGAGCATATCTTGTTTCAGATCAGCGGACGTGAGTGACGACAACAACTTCCTTTTCAGTCGCCTTGATCCATTCTTAATTCTTCGTCGAGTGGGTTTCTTTACTTGTAAGGCTCCGAGTGATGGTGCAGAGGAGATCTTTGGTCTGACCAGTTGTTTGCTGCACGTAGATTTCGTGGGATCCGAATTTTGGGAAGCGCCCGGGACGAGGGAGGCCGCAGTAATCGGATGGGATAGAGCGGAGCTGCCTCGATCCCCGTGCCACCTTTTTCGCCACGTATTGCGCGTGCGGTCGTTACAGGATTTGACAGAGCCGCCTGGGCCTACCCGTCAGCCACTCGGAAGCGGCCTGATATAAAGTGCCGGACCGGAGTCTCCCGAACAGTGCATCTCATTTCCTCTTCTCTTCCTCACGCCCCTCCGCTGCGCTCGCTCTCGCCCCAGCGCCACCGCACCGTACGCGTCTCGCCGGCGACAATGGGGAAGATGAAGACAGCGGCTCTGGAGCGGGCAAAGAAGGCGATAGCGAGGTCGAAGGGGAACGCGACCAGCCGGGGCGGATCTTCCTCGCGGTCCGGCCTGCCGAGGGACTGGATCCAGGGCGACTGGATCCACTCGAGGATCTCCCAAGAAGACCTCGACGACTTGGCCGAAGGGGGGCTGATCCCCTATGACTCGGCACGGCTTCCGGGGAAGGAATCTGAGCCGCAGCCTCGGGAGGGTGAGCGTGTCCTTCTTGCCACCCACGTCGACCGTGGATTTTCCCTGCCCCCTCACCCCTTCTTCCGAGGGTTTCTGAACTTCTTTGGGGCACAACTCCATCATTTTACCCCCCAATTCAATCGTTTATCTTGCCGCTTTCATTTCTTTGTGTGAGAACTTCCTGGGTTGTCGACCTCACTGGGGTCTCTTCAAGCATATTTTCACTTGTTGCTCCCAGACAGTGAAAAAGGCTAATCCGAGTGACGAGAGGACCCAAGTGATCCAGATGTGTGGGGGTCTTGGCATCCAGACGAGAGGGAAAAGCTCCTTCTCGGCCATGATTCTTCCCGACTCAGTTCGCGGATGGCAGTCGACCTGGTTTTACTGTAAAGACCAGTCGACGCCAGGGCAATCGACTGGCCTCCCTCCCTTTACCATGGACCGAGTGGAAAAACCCTCCCCTTTGAAGGTTCTCCCGGAGGAGAAGGCGCACGTGAAGGTGTTGGTCGACCGAGTGGTCCAGCTTATTCGTGACGGGGTCACTGGTATGGATCTCTTGGAGGTCTTCCTTCAGTGGCACATCCAGCCTCTCCAAGCCCGAGACCATCCGATGTGGATGTATTCGGGTCTTGAAGACTCCACTCAGATCCACCCGGAGGAGGTCGACGACGACACACTGGAGAAGTGGCTGTCTGGCATTACCGGGAATAAGGACAATCCCAGGGGAGCCAGGAGAGTCCCTCCATTTGACCAGTCCCACGCACCAGAGCAGGTCTAATTCTGAGTTTTTTCTTGTAATCTGAATTCACTCGCGTAGCTGCCTATATTGCGTCGACTGACTTTGATCTACCTGCTTTCTTTCAGGCCATTATTGAAATGTATTGAATGCCCAACGGGGAGCAAGAGCAAGCTCTGGAAGGCGAGGCGAGTGGCGGTGAAAGTGGCGAGTGGACTTCCGATGGTGAAGGGGATGGAGGAAGCGACGACTCAAGCGGTGGAGAAGAAGTCGAGTCGCCTCCTCGCAGGGAGAGGCGATCCAAGCTTGACCAAGAACGGCCGAGTGCCCATGCCAAGGCAACTGCTCCGGCTGGTCAGTCTTTGAAGCGCCCTCGGATCTCTTCACCAACCCCGACTGAGAAGGCACCAAAGCACCCCAGAGTTGTAGAGCCGAAGACTCGGAAGGCGTTGCCGAAAATCAAGATTGATATCCCCGTCGCTTCCGCGTGAGTGCCTCTCTTTGCATTTACTCGACGCTCCGCGCTGTTTGTTTTTCTTGTTTTAACTGGACGAACTTTGGAACTGTCAGCGCTGCTACCTCCGGGACCTTAGCTTACAGGGACGAAGATGAGGTGATGGAGGATGCGGTCACTTCTAATCCGGGTATGATCCATGCCATACTGTCTTTATTTTGGTCGATTCAACTGCAACGCGTACCATTGGGTGATGTGACTTTGACGATTGAACTTTGCATAGCTCCCAACGTTATTGACCTCCCTGATGATGATGAAGAGCCCGAGAGGCCTTCGACGAGGAAAAATAGGCGAGCTCCTGCAAGTGAGGCGCTACAGACGACGCCGAGGGCGGAACCAGTTGTTCAGGACACTGGCGACGTCAATCGGGGTTCTGTTACCTTTGCTGAGCCACTGTCGAGTGCCTTGCCTTCTTCGTCGACTGCTCAGGCCCCTGTCGACCCACCTTCAGTTTTTGCGACCCATCATGTCCCCGAAGACGAGGTGAATGCTGCTAAGGAAGCCATACGCCAGGCGGGCATTATGATGGAGAAGATGAAGACGGTGCGGGACGCCAGCCAAGCCGCCTATGATGCCAGCTCGGCTCTCCAGAGCAACGTTCAGGTTAGTTGGTCGCTGCTTGTTCTGTTAGGATATGCTACCTGAAGATTCTTTTCGAAAACCTTTGCATCTGTACACCCACTGGGTGTGTCGATTGAATTTTTGGACTAGTGGGGGCACGCTGAGTGCACCCACTAGGTGTAGTCCCCGAGACTACGGTGGACTGCTGGCGGTCGACTGTAGTCTTTGTATGTTGCCGCATGTATAAACCGAACTGGTAGTTTATCTCTTCCACTCGATCTGGTCGAGTGAGATCAGAACCGGTGGGGGCACGCCAAGTGCACCCACTGGGTGTAGTCCCCGAGACCGCGATCGACTGCTGGCAGTCGATTTTGGTCTGAGTTCTACTTTCTCTCTTTTTTTACTCCCCCACTCGACTCCGGCGGACCGGTCGAGTGGGATCAGAACCAGATGGGGCACGCTAAGTGCACCCACTGGGTGTAGTCCCCGAGACTATGGTGGACTGCGGGCAGTCGACCGTATTCTTAGTATATTATTGCCTTTGTTGTTTTTTTTGCTGTAAAAATAACTTCTCCCCTTTGATTTCAGAAATCTTGTGATCTTGGAGCTCGCTTTGCTGACTTGGAGAAGCAGCAGATTCAACTGAACCTTGACTTGGAGCTTGCCAGGACAGAGCTGCAAAAGGTCAGAGACGGCGCCGCAGGTAAGACGAGTTTGTTGACTGGTCAGTTTTAGGCTTGGGTACCCTTCTGCTATTTCTGAATCAATCATCATTTCTTTGCAGAAAAACTGAGAGAAGCTCTGGTGAAGAAGGATCAGGATTTGGCCGCTGCTCGTAAGGAGGCTGACGACAAGACCGCTCTGGCCGAATAGAAGCTGGCTTCGGTAGGCCAGTTGGAAGAAGAGAATACCAGGCTGAAGACCACTCTGAATGACTCCAACAAGGAGTGCTCACACTGGAAGAAGGCGAATCTCGTCCAGGGCGAGAAAATGGAAGGCATTGCTCGCAGGAGGGATGATTTGGAGAGTTATCTGAGAAGTCTTGCCAAGAAGCTGTTCATCAAGCTTGAAGGTGCACATTCTGTTCCGACTGACTTTTTTTTTTGAGTCAACTCATTGTACGAAAATTGACTTATCCTTGGATCGTGAATACAGAGTTTTGCCAGAACTTTGAAGAGGAGACTGGGCGGATCGAGCCTGGTTTGGATCCAATCAACTCTCCCGTGAAAGATGAAACTGCCATGAATCTGCTCTGTCTGGAATCTCGCATCGATAGTGCTGTGGACTAGGCTCGACTGAAGGTCGCCATGTCGTGGATTGACCCGGCACTTTGGCCAGAGGCTGTGCTCCAAAATGATATCGAGTCCCTGATGACTCGACTAAATGAAATCCCCGACCGAGTGCAGGAGTGGAAGAAGTCTGCTGCTCGGTGTGGCGCTAACGTGGCTCTGTCTTTGGTTCGTGTCCACTGCAAGGAGGTGCGACAGGACAAACTGGCAGCAATCAAGGTCGCCAACACCCAAAAGCATGACTTCCGAACCTTTATGGAGACTTTCATCGCTGCAGCCACTCGGATAGCCGACGGCGTCGACCTGGATGAGTTCGTCGAGCCTGCCAGCCCTCCTCCCGCGGAGTGAACAAACTCTTACGTCCACCTTAAATTTGCCTCGGAATGTCGAGTGGTTTTTGTAACCGTTAAACTTTTTTGGGCCGCATGTCCGAGTACTTCGATCTGTGATTTGGAACCTTTGGAATTTACCTGAACTTGGTTTACCGTTGAATATCTTTATGAATCTCTTGCTGAGTGAACCCATTCTTCATTTGAGACAACTTTTGCATTCGCAGCGCAGCTCCGAAGGAGAGGGAAGTAGTCGACCTATGTCTTGTATTTGTGGCGAAGCTCCCCAGGAGAAGGCGGCGATCGACCCACACCCTGTTACTGCAGAATGGGACGGAGCGCACATTGTATTTGTGGCGAAGCTTCCCAGGAGAAGGTGTCAGTCGACCTGCCCCTCGTCGTCCTTGAGGAATGAGATGTGTTTCGTACTTAGGCGAGTATTGGACTGCAGCTAAGCCCCGAGTGGGAGGATTGCTCTCCACTCAGTAGGATTTTTTCAAACTTAGGCGAGTGCCGGACTACAGCTAAGTCTCTAAGTGAGAGAACTTAGGCGAGTGCTGGACTGCAGCTAAGCCCCCGAGTGGGAGGATTGCTCTCCACTCGGTAGGATTTTTTCAAACTTAGGCGAGTGCCGGACTGCAGCTAAGTCTGTAAGTGAGAGAACTTAGGCGAGTGCTGGACTGCAGCTAAGCCCCCGAGTGGGAGGATTGCTCTCCACTCCGTAGGATTTTTTTTCCAACTTAGGCGAGTGCCGGACTGCAGCTAAGTCTCTAAGTGAGTGAACTTAGGCGAGTGCTGGACTGCAGCTAAGCCCCCGAGTGGGAGGATTGCTCTTCACTCGGTAGGATTTTTTCAAACCTAGGCGAGTGCCGGACTGCAGCTAATCTCTAAGTGAGAGAACTTAGGAGAGTGCTGGACTGCCCCCGAGTGGGAGAATTGCTCTCCACTCGGTAGGATTTTTTCGAACTTAGGCGAGTGCCGGACTGCAGCTAAGTCTCTAAGTGAGAGAACTTAGGCGAGTGCTGGACTGCAGCTAAGCCCCCGAGTGGGAGGATTGCTCTCCACTCGGTAGGATTTTTTTTCAAACTTAGGCGAGTGCCGGACTGCAGCTAAGTCTCTAAGTGAGAGAACTTAGGCGAGTGCTGGACTGCAGCTAAGCCCCCGAGTGGGAGGATTGCTCTTCACTCGGTAGGATTTTTTCAAACTTAGGCGAGTGCCGGACTGCAGCTAAGTGTCTAAGTGAGAGAACTTAGGCGAGTGCTGGACTGCAGCTAAGCCCCCGAGTGGGAGGATTGCTCTCCACTCGGTAGGATTTTTTCAAACTTAGGCGAGTGCCGGACTGTAGCTAAGTCTCTAAGTGAGAGAACTTAGCCGAGTGCTGGACTGCAGCTAAGTCCCCGAGTGGGAGGATTGCCCTTCACTCGGTAGGATTTTTTCAAACTTAGGCGAGTGCTGGACTGCAGCTAAGTCTCTAAGTGAGAGAACTTAGGCGAGTGCCGGACTGCAGCTAAGCCCCCGAGTGGGAGGATTTCTCTCCACTCGGTAGGATTTTTTCAAACTTAGGCGAAACGTATTCGCAGCTAAGTCACCCACTGGGGGATTTCTTACGCAAACAAAAAAAACAATAATAATCACTGGGAAAATTATAACACTCTGTCTTTGATAAATAAACTTCAGGAGTTTTTCTTATTACATCTCATCCGAGTGAGAATTTAAGTATAAAAGGGACGGAGTAGCTCCACATTCCAGGCTCATGGCTCATCAATCTGCCGATCGACATTGTAGAGGTGGTATGCTCCATTGTGGAGGACTCTGGTGACTATGAAGGGGCCTTCCCAAGTAGGAGCGAGCTTGTGTGGTTTCTTTGTGTAGCCCCCGAGTGGATATCGTTAAGGATCATCTGACCTTCTTCTGGTGTAATACACTTCTGGCCGACCCCAGTCGCGCTTTCTCTATATAACTGTCCCTTTATGACTGTAAAGGCCTTGGATCGATGGATGATTTGTCGAGCTTCTTCTTCGTCTTCTGGGAGTTCTTTCCTTAGGATGTACGCGATGTACGGTTCTGTCCAAACGGGAGTGATAACCAGGACTTCCATGATCAAGTCGACCACAGCTGGCACTTCAACTTCAGTCAGATCCGTGGCACTTTTTGGCTGCGGGGCCTCTTCAGTGAAGGGATCCTCCTGGACTCATGGTGTGTGGATGTGTTCCAGAAACACATTGCTGGGAATGACTTCTCTTTTGGAACCTATTTTTGCCAGATCATCGGCTGCTTGATTATTCAGTCGGGGTATGTGATGAAGCTCTAACCCCTCGAATTTCTTCTCCAGTTTTCTCACTGCATTGCAATAACCAGTCATGGCCGGACTTCTGACATCCCATTCCTACATCACTTGATTGATCACCAAATCTGAGTCACCATAGACCATGAGGCGACGGACGCCAAGTGAAATGGCCATGCGCAACCCATATAAAAGTGCTTCATATTCTGCCTCGTTGTTAGAGGAATCAAAGTGGATTTGAAGAACATATCTGAGTTTATCTCCTCTGGGAGAGACCAACACCACTCCGGCTCCGGAACCATTTATCATCTTGGAACCGTCAAAGAACATGGTCCAATGCTCCGAGTGGACCTGAGTCGGCAGTTGCTGTTCAATCCACTCGGCGACGAAATCCGCGATTGCCTGGGACTTGATAGCTTTCTTTGCCTCAAACTTGATATCTAGAGGAAGGAGTTCAATCGCCCATTTTGCCACTCGACCTGTTGCGTCCCTCTTATGCAAGATCTCTGACAACGGAGCGTCGCTGACAACTGTAATGGAATGATCAGAGAAGTAGTGGGCAACTTTCTTTGTGGTCATATAAATCCCATATACGAGCTTCTAATAATGAGGATATCTTTGCTTCGATGGGGTCAAGACTTCGGAAATATAATACACTGGGCGCTAAACTTTGAAGGTTTTCCCTTCTTCTTCCCGCTTGACCGTGAGTACCATACTGACGACTTGTCCTGTGGCTGCAATGTAAAGCAGCAAAGGCTCCTTGCTGATTGGGGCAGCAAGCACCAGCTGGGTGGAGAGCAGAGCTTTGAGTTCTGCGAACCCTGCGTCAGCTTCGGGAGTCCACTCGAACTTGTCAGACTTCTTCATAATCGGTAAAGAGGTAATGCCTTTTCACCGAGACGAGATATGAATCGACTTAGGGCGGTCAAGAAACCAGTAAGCTTCTGAACATCATGCACTCGCACAAGACTTTTCATTCCGAGTATAGTACCAACTTTTTCCGGATTGGCGTCGATTCCCCGTTCAGAAACGAGAAAACCGAGTAACTTTCCGCCAGGAACCCTGAATGTGCATTTTGATGGATTAAGCTTGATATCAAACCTTCTGAGGTTGGCAAAGGTTTCAGCAAGGTCAGTCAGCAGGTTGGAACCCTTCCGTGACTTGACCATAATATCATCCATGTACGCCTCCACATTCCTACTGATTTGGGTGAGCAAACACTTCTGAATCATCCTCATGAATGTGGCTCCGGCATTCTTGAGGCCGAATGGCATGGTAACATAACAGAAGCACCCGAATGGAGTGATGAAAGCTGTTATGATCTCGTCAGGTCCATACAGACGGATCTGATGGTACCCGAAATAGGCGTCTAAAAAAGACAGTCGCTCACATCCCGCAGTCGAGTCGACTATCTGCTTGATGCGGGGGAGAGAAAATGGTCTTTCGGGCAGGCCCGATTGATATGTTTAAAGTCAATGCACATGCGAAGTGACTTGTCCTTCTTGGGGACCATGACAACATTGGCGAGCCACTCAGAGTGGTAGATTTCTTGGATGAACTCTGCCGCTAAGAGCCGAGCTACCTCTTCGCCAATGGCCTTTCTCTTCTAGACGGCGGACCATCGGAGATGTTCCTTGACAGGTTTTATTTTTGAGTCGACTCTTAGGTGGTGCTCAGCCAGCTCCCTGGGAACACCCGGCATGTCAGAGGGCTTCCATGCAAAAATGTCCCAGTTCTCACGGAGGAACTGGATGAGCGCTTCTTCCTATTTGGAGTCAAGTGTTGTCGAGATATGAGTTGGAGCAGCGCTGGGGTCGGTCGGATGGATATGAGTTGTCTTTGTATCGCCAGTCCACAGAAAAGCTGACTCTGTAGCGGGCTTCTTGGCTCGCAACAAATCACTCGGGTCTACAGTCTTCTGTATTCCCGCAACTCCACCACTGCCATCTGAGCATCGGTGATCTTCGAACCTTTCTAAAAACATTCTTCCGCTTTCTTCCACTTTCTTCCGATTGCCCGTAATAGTGATCACACCTTTGGGGCCAGGCATCTTCAATTTAAGATACACATAACACGGTCGGGCCATGAAGCATGCATAAGCCGGCCTGCCCAAAATAGCGTGGTAGGCACTCTGGAAGTCTACAACTTCAAATGTCAACCTTTTTTTGCGATAATTCTTGGAATCACCGAAAACCACATCAAGAGCAATCTGGCCGAGTGATTCAGCCTTCTTCCCAGGAATGACTCCGTGGAAACTCATGTTGCTGGCGCTGAGTCTGGACATCGGAATGCCCATCCCTTTCAATGTCTCAGCATACAATATGTTCAAACCACTGCCACCATCCATCAAGACTTTGGTCAGTCGAGTGCCTTCAATCACTGGGTCGACCACCAAATCTTGCCTCCCAGGGGTGGCAATATGCGTTGGGTGATCGTACTGGTCAAATGTGATGGCAGTCTGGGACCATTTCAAATAACTTGGTGTCGCCGGAGCAACCATATTCACCTCTCGGTTTATGACTTTCAGTCGACTTTTGCTCTCAACATCAGCAAAAATCATCAAGGTGGAATTGACTTGAGGGTATCCGTCGTCACTGTCCTCTTTGTCCTCAACCTTGTCCGACCCCTTTTCCTTACCTTTGGGCTGTTTGCCTTGGAACTGCTGGATCAAGAGCCGGCACTGTCGAGTGGTATGTTTCGGGTAAATGAAATTACCCTCTTCATCTTTCTTTGTGTGGACGAGACATGGCAAGTCCAACACATCATTTCCGTCCTGGTCTTTAACCTTTTTAGGGTTCCAAGGCCCTTTAGGTTTCCCTTTAAACTTTCCTTGGGTTAAAGCCAAGGCTTCCCCGGGAGCCGCTGGCTCGGCTTTCCGCTTCTGTTTCCGATTGGAATTTGCCCCGGGTTCTTGGGCGACTGACTTGAGTTTGCCACTCCTGAGCCGATCTTCATCTTCGCCATTAGCGTACTTGGTGGCAATCTCCATCATCCAATTCAGGGACATATCCCCAGTTCGACAGAATTTCAAATTCAGTTCTCTGTACTTGACGCCTTCCTTGAAGGCACAAACTGCTTGGTGGTCAGGCACATTCTCCACCGAGTGATGTAACGTGATCCACCTCTGGATGTAATACCTCAAAGTTTCATTTGGCTTCTGTACACAAGACCGCAATTCCGTTAGCCCTACCGGCCGCTTGCGCGTACCTTCAAATGTGGTGACGAACACTCGGGAGAGATCCTCCCAAGTGTAAATGCTGCTAGGTGCTAACTGGTTCAGCCACGCTCTGGCCGAGCCCTCCAACATGAGAGGGAGGTGCTTCATGGCCACTTCATCATTACCGCCACCGATCTGGACGACCACTCGGTAATCTTCAAGCCAAGTATCGGGCTTGGACTCGCCAGTGAACTTACTGACTCCAGTCGCCAACCTGAAGTTGGCAGGAATCACAGCGGCCCTGGTGGCTCTACTAAAGCATTCTGGCCCCGACACATGTACTCTGCTGTTGGTAGGTGCATCTCTGTCATGACCTTCTCGGTGATCCCTGTTCCTGTCTACCAAACCCTGGACGAGAATGGATCTCGCGTCAAAGCCTGGCCCTCTGGGGTCGACTGGAATCCTTCGCCCACCACTATGAGGGCGCCTGTCATCCTGCTGGCGAGGTGCATACGACCTGCTCCTCGGGGGAGGCGTGGGCACTCGACGTCGACCGTCACGATCGACTCGGTGATCATACTGCTCATGGATCCCATACTGGTCATGCCGGTCACCACGTCCCTCACGCCTCGGGGGCGATCTTGGGCTGTGAGCCGACTGGACTATGTTCGCGGCAACGGATCTGCTGTGAATCCTGTTCCGCAACTGAGAAATAGCGGAATTCTGATCTCCTGCTGCCCGGAGTAACGCTCTGATCTGCAGCAAGCCTCTGCCAGCCTCCGACTGGGAAGGTTGAATCGACTCCGCTATACGGGTCGTAGCTGCTAAATTCTGAACCGGAGTTCGATATACCTGCAGGGGTGGGAAGAGCTGACGTCGACTGGATTCGGGAATCCGTTGTCGCGCACGCTCGTCGAGTGCTCCCTGGAGGTTCTCCAGTCGAGTGCGCTCGGCCAAGTTTGCCAGGCGCGCGTCCTCCAAGGCGCGAGCCTCAGGGGTCTCTCCAACGATAGGAGTGTGCAGTGCATCCATGTTCCGGCGGCAAAGTTCTTCTCTCTACAGCGATGTGAGAGGCTTGGGAAGATACTCCTCATGGAGACGCGACGGGTCGCCTCCACCCGCGCCTCCGTCGGTACGGGGAAAACCGAGAGGACTGGGCGGTCCATCGACCATCAGAACCTCCGCCGCTGGATCGCTGCTGTCGCACTCGGATGCGGTCTCTGCGGAGCCAGTCGACAGGTCGAACAGGCCGTAGAGGGATTCGTCGGGCTCGATCGCCGCGACCTGGGGGGTGGCCGACTGACGCGCCACCGCGTGCCTCACCCACCGCTGAAGTATCACCGGCCGCACCCCCCCTGTTCCTTTATATACGGGGCAGGGGGGGCTCCTCTAGACACACAAGTTGATCCTCATGATCGTTTTCTTAGCCGTGTGCGGTGCCCCCTTCCACCATACTCCTCGATAATATTGTAGCGGTGCTTAGGCGAAGCCCTGCGATGGTAGAACATCAAGATCGTCACCACGCCATCGTGCTGACGGAACTCTTCCCGACACTTTGCTGGATCGGAGTCCGGGGATCGTCATCGAGCTGAACGTGTGCAGAACTCGGAGGTGCCGTACGTTCGGTACTTGGATCAGTCGGATCGGGAAGACGTATGACTACTTCCTGTATGTTGTGTCAACACTTCCGTTGCCGGTCTACGAGGGTACGTAGACAACAATCTCCCCTCTCGTTGCTATGCATCACCATGATCTTACGTGTGCGTAGGAATTTTTTTGAAATTACTACGTTACCCAAAAAGGGTGTGATAGGCTCTACGTTCAAATACAACGGGTGCAAAACAGTTGCACACGCGGAATACTCAGGTTATACTTGATGAGCCAAGCATATACAGATATGGCCTCGGAACACAGAGACCGAAAGATCGAGCGTGAATCATATGGTAGATATGATCAACATAGTGATGTTCACCAATGAAACTACTTCATCTCACGTGATGATCGGACATGGTTTAGTTGATTTGGATCACGTGATCACTTAGAGGATTAGAGGGATGTCTATCTAAGTGGGAGTTCTTTAGTAATATGATTAATTGAACTTAAATTTATCATGAACTTAGTACCTGATAGTATCTTGCTTGTTTATGTTTGATTGTAGATAGATGGCCCGTGCTGTTGTTCCGTTGAATTTTAATGTGTTGCTTGAGAAAGCAAAGTTGAAAGATGATGGTAGCAATTACACGGACTGGGTCCGTAACTTGAGGATTATCCTCATTGCTGCACAGAAGAATTACGTCCTGGAAGCACCGCTGGGTGCCAGGCCTGCTGCTGGAGCAACACCAGATGTTATGAACGTCTGGCAGAGCAAAGCTGATGACTACTCGATAGTTCAGTGTGCCATGCTTTACAGCTTAGAATCGGGACTTCAACGACGTTTTGAACGTCATGGAGCATATGAGATGTTCTAGGAGTTGAAGTTAATATTTCAAGCAAATGCCCGGATTGAGAGATATGAAGTCTCCAATAAGTTCTATAGCTGCAAGATGGAGGAGAACAGTTCTGTCAGTGAGCATATACTCAAAATGTCTGGGTATAATAATCACTTGATTCAATTGGGAGTTAATCTTCCAGATGATTGCATCATTGACAGAATTCTCCAATCATTGCCACCTAGCTACAAGAGCTTCGTGATGAACTATAATATGCAAGGGATGAATAAGACTATTCCCGAGCTCTTCGCAATGCTGAAAGCTGCGGAGGTAGAAATCAAGAAGGAGCATCAAGTGTTCATGGTCAACAAGACCACTAGTTTCAAGAAAAAGGGCAAAGGGAAGAAGGGGAACTTCAAAAAGAACAGCAAGCAAGTTGCTGCTCAAGAGAAGAAACCCAAATCTGGACCTAAGCCTGAAACTGAGTGCTTCTACTGCAAGCAGACTGAGTATTTGGCGGATAAGAAGGATGGCAAGGTGAACAAAGGTATATGCGATATACATGTTATTGATGTGTACCTTACTAATGCTCGCAGTAGCACCTGGATATTTGATACTGGTTCTGTTGCTAACATTTTCAACTCGAAACAGGGAGTACGGATTAAGCGAAGATTGGCTAAGGACGAGGTGACGATGCGCGTGGGAAATGGTTCCAAAGTCGATGTGATCGCGGTCGGCACGCTACCTCTACATCTACCTTCGGGATTAGTATTAGACCTAAATAATTGTTATTTGGTGCCAGCGTTGAGCATGAACATTGTATCTGGATCTTGTTTGATGTGAGACGGTTATTCATTTAAATCAGAGAATAATGGTTGTTCTATTTATATGAGTAAAATCTTTTATGGTCATGCACCCATGAAGAATGGTCTATTCTTATTAAATCTCGATAGTAGTGACACACACATTTATAATGTTGAAGCCAAAAGATGCAGAGTTGATAATGATAGTGCGACTTATTTGTGGCACTGCCGTTTAGGTCATATAGGTGTAAAGCACATGAAGAAACTCCATACTGATGGACTTTTGGAACCACTTGATTATGAATCACTTGGTACTTGCGAACCGTGCCTTATGGGTAAGATGACAAAAACACCATTCTCCGGTACTATGGAGAGAGCAACAGATTTGTTGGAGATCATACATACAGATGTATGTGGTCCGATGAATGTTGAGGCTCGTGGCAGATATCATTATTTTCTCACCTTCACATATGACTTAAGCAGATATGGGTATATCTACTTAATGAAACATAAGTCTGAAACATTTGAAAAGTTCAAAGAATTTCAGAGTGAAGTTGCAAATCATCATAACAAGAAAATAAAATTCCTACAATCTGATCGTGGAGGAGAATATTTGAGTTACGAGTTTGGTGTACATTTGAAACAATGCGGAATAGTTTCGCAACTCACGCCACCCGGAACACCACACCGTAATGGTGTGTCCGAACGTCGTAATCGTACTTTACTTGATATGGTGCGATCTATGATGTCTCTTACTGATTTACTGCTATTGTTTTGGGGTTATGCTTTAGAGACGGCCGTATTCACGATAAATAGGGCACTATCAAAATCCGTTGAGACGACGCCTTATGAACTGTGGTTTGGCAAAAACCAAAGTTGTTGTTTCTTAAAGTTTGGGGCTGCGATGCTTATGTGAAAAAGCTTCAACCTGATAAGCTCGAACCCAAATCGGAGAAATGTGTCTTCATAGGATATCCAAAGAAAACTATTGGATACACCTTCTATCATAGATCCGAAGGCAAAACGTTTGTTGCTAAATTCAGAAACTTTCTAGAGAAGGAGTTTGTCTCGAAAGAAGTGAGTGGGAGGAAAGTAGAACTTGATGAGGTAACTGTACCTGCTCCCTTATTGGAAAGTAGTACATCACAGAAACCGGTTTCTGTGACACCTACACCAATTAGTGAGGAAGCTAATGATGATAATCATGAAACTTCAGAACAAGATACTACTGAACCTCGTAGATCAACCAGAGTAAGATCCGCACCAGAGTGGTACGGTAATCCTGTTCTGGAAGTCATGCTACTAGATCATGATGAACCTACGAACTATGCAGAAGTGATGGTGAGCCCAGATTCCGAAAAATGGCTTGAAGCCATGAAATCTGAGATGGGATCCATGTATGAGAACAAAGTGTGGACTTTGGTTGACTTGCCAAAAGATCGGCAAGCAATTGAGAATAAATGGATCTTCAAGAAGAAGACTGATGCTGACGGTAATGTTACTATCTACAAAGCTCGACTTGTCGCAAAAGGTTTTCGACAAGTTCAAGGGATTGACTACGATGAGACCTTCTCACCCGTAGCGATGCTTAAGTCTGTCCGAATCATGTTAGCAATTGCCGCATTTTATGATTATGAAATTTGGCAGATGGATGTCAAAACTGCATTTCTGAATGGATTTCTGGAAGAAGAGTTGTATATGATGCAGCCGGAAGGTTTTGTCGATCCAAAGGGAGCTAACAAAGTGTGCAAGCTCCAGCGATCCATTTATGGACTGGCGCAAGCCTCTCGGAGTTGGAATAAACGCTTTGATAGTGTGATCAAAGCATTTGGTTTTGTACAGACTTTTGGAGAAGCCTGTATTTACAAGAAAGTGAGTGGGAGCTCTGTAGCATTTCTGATATTATATGTAGATGACATATTACTAATCGGAAATGATATAGAATTTCTGGATAGCATAAAGGGATACTTGAATAAGAGTTTTTCAATGAAAGACCTCGGTGAAGCTGCTTACATATTGGGTATTAAGATCTATAGAGATAGATCAAGACGCTTAATTGGACTTTCACAAAGCACATACCTTGACAAATTTTTGAAGAAGTTCAAAATGGATCAAGCAAAGAAAGGATTCTTGCCTGTGTTACAAGGTGTGAAATTGAGTAAGACTCAATGCCCGACCAATGCAGAAGATAGAGAGAAAATGAAAGATGTTCCCTATGCTTCAGCCATAGGCTCTATCATGTATGCAATGCTGTGTACCAGACCTGATGTGTGTCTTGCTATAAGTCTAGCAGGGAGGTACCAAAGTAATCCAGGAGTAGATCACTGGACAGCGGTCAAGAACATCCTGAAATACCTGAAAAGGACTAAGGATATGTTTCTCATATATGGAGGTGACAAAGAGCTCATCGTAAATGGTTACATTGATGCAAGCTTTGACACTGATCCGGATGATTCTAAATCACAAACCGGATACGTGTTTACATTAAACGGTGGAGCTGTCAGTTGGTGCAGTTCTAAACAAAGCGTTGTGGCGGGATCTACAAGTGAAGCGGAGTACATAGCTACTTCGGAAGCAGCAAGCGAAGGAGTCTGGATGAAGGAGTTCATATCCGATCTAGGTGTCATACCTAGTGCATCGGGTCCAATGAAAATATTTTGTGACAATACTGGTGCAATTGCCTTGGCAAAGGAATCCAAATTTCACAAGAGAACCGAGCACATCAAGAGACGCTTCAATTCCATCCGGGATCTAGTCCAGGTGGGAGACATAGATATTTGCAAGATACATACGGATCTGAATGTAGCAGACCCATTGACTAAGCCTCTTGCACGAGCAAAACATGATCAGCACCAATGCACCATGGGTGTTAGAATCATTACTGTGTAATCTAGATTATTGACTCTAGTGCAAGTGGGAGACTAAAGGAAATATGCCCTAGAGGCAATAATAAAGTTATTATTTTATTTCCGTATATCATGATAAATGTTTATTGTTCATGCTAGAATTGTATTATCCAGAAACATAATACTTGTGTGAATACATAGACAAACTAAACGTCACTAGTATGCCTCTACTTGACTAGCTCGTTAATCAAAGATGTTTATGTTTCCTAACCATAGACATGTGTTGTCATTTGATTAACGGGATCACATTATTAGGAGAATGATGTGATTGACATGACCCATTCCATTAGCTTAGCACCCGATTATTTAGTATGTTGCTATTGCTTTCTTCATGACTTATACATGTTCCTATGACTATGAGATTATGCAACTCCCATTTGCCAGAGGAACACTTTGTGTGCTACCAAACGTCACAACTTAACTGGGTGATTATAAAGGAGCTCTACAGGTGTCTCCAAAGGTACATGTTGGGTTGGCGTATTTCGAGATTAGGACTTGTCACTCCGATTGTCGGAGAGGTATCTCTGGGCCCTCTCGGTAATGCACATCACATAAGCCTTGCAAGCATTGCAAGTAATGAGTTAGTTGTGAGATGATGTATTACGAACTAGGTATTGAGATACCGACGATCGAATCTCGGGCAAGTAACATACCGATGACAAAGGGAACAAAGTATGTTGTTATGCGGTCCGACCGATAAAAGATCTTCGTAGAATATGTGGGATCCAATATGAGCATCCAGGTTCCGCTATTGGTTATTGACCGGAGACATGTCTCGATCATGTCTACATTGTTCTCGAACCCGTAGGGTCCGCACGCTTAACGTTACGATGATAGGTTCATTATGAGTTTATATATTTTGATGTACCGAAGTTAGTTCGGAGTCCCGGATGTGATCACACACATGACGAGGAGTCTCGAAATGGTCGAGACATAAAGATTGATATAATGGAAGCCTATGTTTGGACATCGGAAGTGTTCCGGGTGAAATCGGCATTTTACTAGAGTACCGGGAGGTTACCGGAACCCCCCGGTAACCTAATGGGCCTTAATGGGCCTAGTGGAGGAAGAGGAGAGGAGGCCTAGGGGCTGCCGCGCGCCCCTCCCCCCAAGTCCGAATTGGACTAGGAAGGGGGCGGCGCCCCCCTTCCTTTCTTCCCTCTCTTCCTTCTTCCCCAAGTCCTAATCCAACTAGGGAAAGGGGGGGGAGTCCTACTCCCGGTAGGAGTAGGACTCCTCCTGCACGCCTCCTCCTAGGGCCGGCCGCACCACCCCTTGGCTCCTTTATATACAGGGGAAGGGGGCACCCCTAGACACACAAGTTGATCTCTAAGATCGTTCTCTTAGCCGTGTGCGGTACCCCCTTCCACCATAGTCCTCGATAATATTGTAGTGGTGAAGGAAATATGCCCTAGAGGCAATAATAAAGTTATTATTTATTTCCTTATTTCATGATAAATGTTTATTATTCATGCTATAATTGTATTAACCGGAAACATAATACATGTGTGAATACATAGACAAACAGAGTGTCACTAGTATGCCTCTACTTGACTAGCTCGTTAATCAAAGATGGTTATGTTTCCTAACCATAGACAAAGAGTTGTTATTTGATTAACGGGATCACATCATTAGGTGAATGATCTGATTGACATGACCCATTCCATTAGCTTAGCACCCGATCGTTTAGTATGTTGCTATTGCTTTCTTCATGACTTATACATGTTCCTATGACTATGAGATTATGCAACTCCCGTTTGCCAGAGGAACACTTTGTGTGCTACCAAACGTCACAACGTAAATGGGTGATTATAAAGGAGCTCTACAGGTGTCTCCAAAGGTAAATGTTGGGTTGGCGTATTTCGAGATTAGGATTTGTCACTCCGATTGTCGGAGAGGTATCTCTGGGCCCTCTCGGTAATGCACATCACTTAAGCCTTGCAAGCATTGCGACTGATGAGTTAGTTGCGGGATGATGTATTACAGAATAAGTAAAGAGACTTGCCAGTAACGAGATTGAACTAGGTATAGGATACCGACGATCGAATCTCGGGCAAGTAACATACCGATGACAAAGGGAACAACGTATGTTGTTATGCGGTCTGACCGATAAAAGATCTTCGTAGAATATGTAGGAGCCAATATGAGCATCCTGGTTCCGCTATTGGTTATTGACCGAAGACGTGTCTCGGTCATGTCTACATTGTTCTCGAACCCGTAGGGTCCGCACGCTTCAGGTTACAATGACAGTTATATTATGAGTTTATGCATTTTGATGTACCGAAGTTTGTTCAGAGTCCCGGATGTGATCACGGACATGACGAGGAGTCTCGAAATGGTCGAGACATAAATATTGATATATTGGAAGCCTATGTTTGGATACCGGAAGTGTTCCGGGTGAAATCGGGATTTTACCGGAGTACCGGGAGGTTACCGGAACCCCCCAGGAGCTAAATGGGCCATGATGGGCCTTAATGGAAAAGAGAAGAGGCAGCCCTACATGGGCCGCGCGCCCCTCCCCTCCCTTGGTCCGAATAGGACAAGGAGAGGGGGCCGGCCCCTTTCTCTCTTTTCCCCCCTCCGTGAATCCTATTCCAACTAGGATTGGGGGGGAATCCTACTCCCAGAGGGAGTAGGACTCTCCTGGCTCGCCCCCTTTGGCCGGCCAGCCTTCCCCCCTTTAGTCCTTTATATACAAAGGCAGGGGCACCCCAAAGACACACAAGTTGATCCACGTGATCTATTCCTTAGCCGTGTGCGGCGCCCCCAGCCACCATAGTCCTCGATAATATTGTAGCGGTGCTTAGGCGAAGCCCTGCAGCAGTAGTACGTCAAGATCGTCACCACGCCGTTGTGCTGACGGAACTCTTCCCCGACACTTTGCTGGATCGGAGCACGGGGATCGTCATCGAGCTGAACGTGTACTAGAACTCGGAGGTGCCGTAGTTTCGGTGCTTGATCGGTCGAATCGTGGAGACGTACGACTACATCAACCAAACGCTTCCGTTGTCGATCTACTAGGTATGTTGATCATACTCCCCCTCTCGTTGCTATGCATCACCATGATCTTGCGTGCGTAGGAAATTTTTTGAAATTACTACGAAACCCAATAGTGGCATCCGAGCCTAGGTTTTATATGTTGATGTTATATGCACAAGTAGAACACAAGTGAGTTGTGGGCGATATAAGTCATACTGCTTACCAGCATGTCAAACTTTGGTTCGGCGATATTGTTGGACGAAGCGGCCCGGACCAACATTACGCGTACGCTTACGCGAGACCGGTTCTCCCGACGTGCTTTGCACAGAGGTGGCTTGCGGGTGACAGTTTCTCCAACTTTAGTTGAACCGAGTGTGGCTAGGCCCGGTCCTTACGAAGGTTAAAACAGCACCAACTTGACAAACTATCGTTGTGGTTTTGATGCGTAGGTAAGATTGGTTCTTGCTTAAGCCCGTAGCAGCCACGTAAAACTTGCAACAACAAAGTAGAGGACATCTAACTTGTTTTTGCAGGGCATGTTGTGATGTGATATGGTCAAGACATGATGCTAATTTTTATTGTATGAGATGATCATGTTTTGTAACTGAGTTATCGGCAACTGGCAGGAGCCATATGGTTGTCGCTTTATTGTATGCAATGCAATCGCGCTGTAATGCTTTACTTTATCACTAAGCGGTAGCGATAGTCGTGGAAGCATAATATTGGCGAGACGACAACGATGCTACGATGGAGATCAAGGTGTCGCGCCGGTGACGATGGTGATCACGACGATGCTTCGAAGATGGAGATCACAAGCACAAGATGATGATGGCCATATCATATCACTTACATTGATTGCATGTGATGTTTATCTTTTGTGCATCTTATCTTGCTTTGATTGACGGTAGCATTATAAGATGATCTCTCACTAATTATGAAGAAGTGTTCTCCCTGAGTATGCACCGTTGCAAAAGTTCTTCGTGCTGAGACACCACGTGATGATCGGGTGTGATAGGTTCTACGTTCAAATACAACGGGTGCAAAACAGTTGCACACGCGGAATACTCAGGTTATACTTGACGAGCCAAGCATATACAGATATGGCCTCGGAACACGGAGACCGAAAGGTCGAGCGTGACTCATATAGTAGATATGATCAACATAGTGATGTTCACCAATGAAACTACTCCATCTCACGTGATGATCGGACACGGTTTAGTTGATTTGGACCACGTGATCACTTAGAGGATTAGAGGGATGTCTATCTAAGTGGGAGTTCTTAAGTAATATGATTAAATTGAACTTAAATTTATCATGAACTTAGTCCTGGTAGTATTTTGCAAAACATGTTGTAGATCAATAGCTCGCGTTGTTGCTTCCCTGTGTTTATTTTGATATGTTCCTAGAGAAAATTGTGTTGAAAGATGTTAGTAGCAAAGATGCGGATTGGATCCGTGATCTGAGGTTTATCCTCATTGCTGCACAGAAGAATTATGTCCTTGATGCACCGCTAGGTGACGGGCCTATTGCAGGAGCAGATGCAGACGTTATGAACGTTTGGCTAGCTCAATATGAGACTACTTGATAGTTTAGTGCACCATGCTTAACAGCTTAGAATCGGGACTTCAAAGACGTTTTGAACGTCATGGACCATATGAGATGTTCCAGGAGTTGAAGTTAATATTTCAAGCAAATACCCGAGTTGAGAGATATGAAGTCTCCACAAGTTCTATAGCTAAAAGATGGAGGAGAATCGCTCAACTAGTGAGCATGTGCCCAGATTGTCTGAGTACTACAATCGCTTGAATCAAGTGGGAGTTAATCTTCCAGATAAGATAGTGATTGACATAATTCTCTAGTCACCATCACCAAGTTAGTAGAACTTCATGATGAACTATAATATGCAAGGGATGACGAAAATAATTCCCAAGCTCTTCGTGATGCTGAAATCGACGAAGGTCGAAATCAAGAAAAACATCAAGTGTTGATGGTTAACAAGACCACTAGTTTCAAGAAAAGGGCAAAGGGAAGAAGGGGAACTTCAAGAAGAACGGCAAGCAAGTTGCTTCTCAAGTGAAGAAGCCCAAGTCTGGTCCTAAGCCTGAGACTAAGTGCTTCTACTGCAAAGGGACTGGTCACTAGAAGCGGAACTACCCCAAGTGATTGGCGGATAAGAAGGATGGCAAAGTGAACATAAGTATATTTGATATACATCTTATTGATGTGTACTTTACTAGTGTTTATAGAAACCCCTCAGTATTTGATACTAGTTCAGTTGCTAAGATTAGTAACTTGAAACGGGAGTTGCAGAATAAACAGAGACAAGTTAGGGGTGAAGTGACGATGTGTGTTGGAAGTGGTTCCAAGATTTATATGATCATCATCGCACACTCCCTATACTTTCGGGATTAGTGTTGAACCTAAATAAGTGTTATTTGGTGTTTGCGTTCAGCATGAATATGATTTGATCATGTTTATTGTAATACGGTTATTCATTTAAGTAAGAGAATAAATTGTTGTTCTGTTTACATGAATAAAACCTTATATGGTTACACACCCAATGAAAATAGTTCGTTGGATATCGATCATAGTGATACACATAATCATAATATTGAAACCAAAAGATGCAAAGTTAACAATGATAGTGCAACTTATTTGTGGCACTGCCGTTTAGGTCATACTGGTGTAAAGCGCATGAAGAAACTCCATGTTGATGGGCTTTTGGAATCACTTGATTATGAATCAGTTGATGCTTGCGAACTATGCCTCATGGGAAAGATGACTAAGACTCCGTTCTTCGGAACAATGGAGCGAGCAACAGATTTGTTGGAAATCATACATACTGATGTATGTGGTCCGATGAGGCTCGCGACAGGTATCATTATTTTCTGATCTTCACAGATGATTTGAGCAGATATGAGTATATTTACTTGATGAAACATAAGTCTGAAACATTTGAAAAGTTCAAAGAATTTCAGAGTGAAGTGAAAAAACATCGTAACAAGAAAATAAAGTTTCTACGATCTGATCGTAGAGAAGAGTATTTGAGTTACGAGTTTGGCTTTCAGTTAAAAACAATGTGAAATAGTTTCACTACTCACGCCACCTGGAACACCACAATGTAATGGTGTGTCCGAACGTCATAACCGTACTTTATTAGATATGGTGCGATCTATGATGTCTCTTACCGATCTACCACTATTGTTTTGGGGTTATGCATTAGAGACAGCTGCATTCACGTTAAATAGGGCACCATCTAAATCCGTTGAGACGACACCGTATGAACTATGGTTTGGCAAGAAACCTAAGCTGTTGTTTCTTAAAGTTTGAGGTTGCAATGCTTATGTGAAAAAGTTTCAACCTGATAAGCTCAAACCCAAATCGGAGAAATGTGTCTTCATAGGATATCCAAAGGAAACTATTGGATACACCTTCTATCACAGATCCGAAGGCAAGACTTTTGTTGCTAAATTCGGAAACTTTCTAGAGAAGGAGTTTCTCTCGAAAGAAGTGAGTGGGAAGAAAGTAGAAAACTTGATAAGGTAATTGTACCTTCTCCCCTGTTGGAAAGTAGTTCATCACAGAAATCTGTTCTTGTGACTACTATACCAATTAGTGAGGAAGATAGTGATGATGATCATGTAACTTCAGATCAATTTACTACCGAATCTCGTAGGTAAACCAGAGTAAGATCCGCACCAGAGTGGTACGGTAATCCTGTTCTGGAAGTCATGTTACTAGACCATGACGAATTTGCGAACTATGAGGAAGCGATGATGAGCCCAGATTCCGCGAAATGGTTTGAGGCCATGAAATCTGAGATATGATCCATGTATGAGAACAAAGTATGGACTTTGATGGATTTGCCCGATGATCGGCAAGCCATAAAAATAAATGGATCATCAAGAGGAAGACGAACGCTGATAGTAGTGTTATTATTTACAAAGCTAGAATTGTCGCAAAAGGTTTTTCGACAAGTTCAAGGTGTTGACTTCGATGAGAAATTCTCACTCGTATCTATGCTTAAGTCTGTCCGAATCATGTTAGTAATTGCCGCATTTTATGAAATCAGGCAAATGGATAAACAAAACTGAATTCCTTAATGGATTTATTGAAGAGGAGTTGTATACGATGCAACTAGAAGGTTTTGTCAATTCGAAAGGTACTAACAAGATGTGCAAGCTCCAGCGATCCATCTGTGAACTGGTGCAAGCATCTCGGAGTTGGAATATATGCTTTGATGAGTTGATCAAAGCATATAGTTTTATACAGACTTGCGGTGAAGCCTGTATTTGCAAGAAAGTGAGTGGGAGCACTACGACATTTCTGATAAGTATATGTGAATGACATATTGTTGATCGGAAATAATGTAGAATTATTCTGTAAAGCATAAAGGAGTGTTTGAAAGGAGTTTTTCAAAGAAAGACTTCGGTGAAGCTGCTTACATATTGAGCTTCAAGATCTATAGAGATAGATCAAGACGCTTGATAAGTTTTTCCAATGAGTACATACCTTGACAAGATTTTGAAGTAATTCAAAATGGAGCAGTCAAAGAAAGAGTTCTTGCCTGTATTACAAGGTGTGAAGTTGAGTAAGACTCAAAGCCCGACCACGGCAGAAGATAGAAAGAGAATGAAAGTCATTCCCTATGCCTTGGCCATAGGTTCTATAAAGTATGTCATGCTGTGTACCAGATCTATTGTATACCCTGCACTGATTTGGCAAGGGAGTACAATAGTGATCTAGGAGTAGATCACTGGACAGCGGTCAGAATTATCCTTAGTGAAATAAGGATATGTTTCTCGATTATGGACGTGACAAAAAAGGTTCGTCGTAAAGGGTTACGTCGATGCAAGTTTTTGACACTGATCTAGAAGACTCTAAGTCTCAGTCTAGATACATATTGAAAGTGGGAGCAATTAGCTAGAGTAGCTCCAAGCAGAGCATTGTTGACATAGAAATTTGCAAAATACATGCGGATCTGAATGTGGCAGACCCGTTGACTAAGATTCTCTCACAAGCAAAACATGATCACACCTTAGTACTCTTTGGGTGTTAATCACATAGCAATGTGAACTAGATTACTGAATCTAGTAAACCCTTTGGGTATTGGTCACATGGCGATGTGAACTATGGGTGTTAATCACATGATGATGTGAACTATCGAAGTTAATCACATGGTGATGTGATCTAGATTATTGACTCTAGTGCAAGTGGGAGACTGAAGGAAATATGCCCTAGAGGCAATAATAAAGTTATTATTTATTTCCTTATTTCATGATAAATGTTTATTATTCATGCTATAATTGTATTAACCGGAAACATAATACATGTGTGAATACATAGACAAACAGAGTGTCACTAGTATGCCTCTACTTGACTAGCTCGTTAATCAAAGATGGTTATGTTTCCTAACCATAGACAAAGAGTTGTTATTTGATTAACGGGATCACATCATTAGGTGAATGATCTGATTGACATGACCCATTCCATTAGCTTAGCACCCGATCGTTTAGTATGTTGCTATTGCTTTCTTCATGACTTATACATGTTCCTATGACTATGAGATTATGCAACTCCCGTTTGCCGGAGGAACACTTTGTGTGCTACCAAACGTCACAACGTAACTGGGTGATTATAAAGGAGCTCTACAGGTGTCTCCAAAGGTAAATGTTGGGTTGGCGTATTTCGAGATTAGGATTTGTCACTCCGATTGTCGGAGAGGTATCTCTGGGCCCTCTCGGTAATGCACATCACTTAAGCCTTGCAAGCATTGCAACTAATGAGTTAGTTGCGGGATGATGTATTAAAGAACGAGTAAAGAGACTTGCCGGTAACGAGATTGAACTAGGTATTGGATACCGACGATCGAATCTCGGGCAAGTAACATACCGATGACAAAGGGAACAACGTATGTTGTTATGCGGTCTGACCGATAAAAGATCTTCGTAGAATATGTAGGAGCCAATATGAGCATCCTGGTTCCGCTATTGGTTATTGACCGGAGACGTGTCTCGGTCATGTCTACATTGTTCTCGAACCCGTAGGGTCCGCACGCTTAAGGTTACGATGACAGTTATATTATGAGTTTATGCATTTTGATGTACCGAAGTTTGTTCGGAGTCCCGGATGTGATCACGGACATGACGAGGAGTCTCGAAATGGTCGAGACAGAAAGATTGATATATTGGAAGCCTATGTTTGGATACCGGAAGTGTTCCGGGTGAAATCGGGATTTTACCAGAGTACCTGGAGGTTACCGGAACCCCCCGGGAGCTAAATGGGCCATGATGGGCCTTAATGGAAAAGAGAAGAGGCAGCCCTACATGGGCCGCGCGCCCCTCCCCTCCCTTGGTCCGAATAGGACAAGGAGAGGGGGCCGGCCCCTCTCTCTCTTTTCCCCCCTCCGCGAATCCTATTCCAACTAGGATTGGGGGGGGGGGAATCCTACTCCCAGAGGGAGTAGGACTCTCCTGCCGCGCCCTCCTTGGCCGGCCAACCTTCCCCCCCTTTAGTCCTTTATATACAGAGGCAGGGGCACCCCAAAGACACACAAGTTGATCCACGTGATCTATTCCTTAGCCGTGTGCGGCACCCCCAGCCACCATAGTCCTCGATAATATTGTAGCGGTGCTTAGGCGAAGCCCTGCAGCAGTAGTACGTCAAGATCGTCACCACGCCGTCGTGCTGACGGAACTCTTCCCCGACACTTTGCTGGATCGGAGCCCGGGGATCGTCATCGAGCTGAACGTGTGCTAGAACTCAGAGGTGCCGTAGTTTCGGTGCTTGATCGATCGGATCGTGGAGACGTACGACTACATCAACCAAATGCTTCCGTTGTCGATCTACTAGGTATGTTGATCATACTCCTCCTCTCGTTGCTATGCATCACCATGATCTTGCGTGTGCGTAGGAAATTTTTTGAAATTACTACGAAACCCAACAAGTGGTGCTTAAGCGAAGACCTACGACAGTAGAACATCAAGATCGTCACCACGCCGTCGTGCTGACGGAACTCTTCCCCGACACTTTGCTGGATCGGAGTCCGGGGATCGTCATCGAGCTGAACGTGTGCTAGAACTCGGAGGTGCCGTAGTTTCGGTGCTTGATCGGTCGGGCCGTGAAGACGTACGACTACATCAACCGCGTTGTCATAACGCTTCCGCTGTCAGTCTACGAGGGTACGTAGATCACACTCTCCCCTCTCGTTGCTATGCATCACCATGATCTTGCGTGTGCGTAGGAAAATTTTGAAATTACTACGTTCCTCTACACTTGCAATAAGGCTTCTTAGGTGAAGAAGGATCCTTAGCAACAGAAGGCTTTGACCTTTTGGCCCCAGACTTGCTTGATTCAGCCTTATGTGCAGGACCTAATTTTTTCTGAGTCTTATTTTCACCATTAAACTTTCTCTTCCCTGAGTTCATGGAAGTAAGATGAGCATAATCTTTTCTCTCAATCTTAAGTCGCTCCTCTTCTTGAACGCACATAGCCGTGAGCTCACCCATGGTCCACATCTCCTTCTGTGTATTATAGTTGATCTTGAATGGACCAAACTCCACAGGAAGGGAGGTCATAATGAAATGAACCAAGAAGCTCTCGGAAATCTCCATGTCCATGCCCTTTAATTTTGCGGCCATATCGTTCATAGTCATGATATGTTCTCTCACACCGCTTGCACCATCATACTTAGTGGTGAGCATTTTTCATGATCAATGTACTGGCATAGACTTTTGTGGAGCCTTTAAAATGTTCCTCCACCGATGCCAGATAAGTCTTAGCACATTCGGAATCGGGGATAGCTCCCCTAATCCCAAGAGTAATTGTGCTTTTCATGATCATGAGGGACAATCGATTGGAGCGCTCCCACTTCTCCTTGTTAGCCTCATAAACCTTAGTTCTCTCAGCAAGGTTTTCATCATCAGAGGACAAGGGAACTGGAGCCTTCTCCCTAAGTGCGTAGTCAAGATCCATGACCCCAAGGTTAATGGAAATCTGCTCCTTTCATGTAGGAAAGTTAGTCCCATTGAGGTGCTCAATTGAGTTCAGGAGCCCAGAAATAAGTGATGGGTTCAAAGCTGAATAAAACATAAATAACATGGATATTAAAATTATGAATTATGAAAATATCCATATTAAAAAAATTGCATGATATCAATCCTACGTTGGTCTGATTAACATCATGACAAATTTAATAAAATCCTAATTCGCAATACTGTTGGGCAATAACGAAAAAAAGACCTAATCATATAATAACATCATCGGGAAATTAACCGCAATATTCATGATCACAAACAACGTTGGTCAGTATGTGATCATGCATTACTAAAATTAATTATGGCAATTATCCCGAATAATATTGCAGTGTTAAACCAAAATTTCATGCTAGTTCTATTTTAATTTAACACAATTATGCTAAAAGATCTACTGATCATACAAAGAAATAACTGTATATAAATAATCAGCAGACTTATATGTGTACTACATACAGAGAGTTAATTACATATCTGCACGTACTAGTACTAGTTCTCGCAGTACTGGAAAAATGCTACCGCACTCTTATACTCGGCCATCGTATCTTTAGCCAGAAAAGAGAATTGATGTGCGGCCCAGTAACTCGCATAGCCCAAATAATATCATAGCCAGCCGCAGCTAGTCAGTTACCAGACTCGTGTGGTAGTCAAATCCCTAATCGAGCTTCCTACTGCGCTGCCGCCGCGCACAAGAAATCCGGATCGGATAAGCGGCTGTTGCGGGAGTGAGCCAGCTCTGCGAGGATGGCACCGATGCGCGGCAGTCGGGGCTAAGGCGTCGCGCGCGGCGGCGGGAGCACCGGCCTGAGGCGCACGGCAGCGGGAGCACTGCCTGAGGCGCGGCGGCTCCTGATGCGCACGGCGGCGTGAGCACGACCTGAAGCGCAGCAGCTCCTGATGCGCACGGCGACAACAACACCACCCTGAGGCGCACGGTGGTGGTAGCACCACCTGATGTGCGTGGGCGAGGCCTAATTATGCGATTTTTCAGGCAAGTTCTATCAGACAGATTAATCTACTGTCAATTTTTTTTAAATAGATTCATGTAATTAGATTTAATTGGCTCTGATACCAAATGTAAGAAATATTGCTGGGATAACGCAATTGCTAATTGGATCTCATCTAATACACATGAACACTACTCGATTCGATGCGGAAATTAGTGGACAGTAGTGTGTTTATACCTCCGTTTGAAGAGGCCATCTCGGTGGAGTAAGGAGAGTCTGATGACAAACTGCAGCAGCGTAGTAGATCACTCCGGCACCTCGCCGGAGTAAGGAGAGGCCTTCACGTCAACGTCCAGCGCACTCCCGATTGGATTTGGAGTGAATTTCGGAGGGCACTATTATCCTAAATGATACGACGATCAAATAGGTGCAGGGATGCCCTCCTTTATATAGAGCGTTGTATATGACGTGGGACCTAACCATAATCTTAATTAGCCCCCCAATCACAGGTGCAAATTGCTAATTACCGTTAATTAGTGTTAATCCCATAATTCACTATCGGGCCCACTTTAACTTATGGTAATTAACATTTTAACCATTTAATCACTTATTTTTTCCAACACATGCATGTGCGGGTTCACCAGCAGGAGGATGATTACCACCGAGGACATGAAGCTCGCCGCGTTGCAATAGAAGAAGGTGGAGTAACGGCGAGGGTAGTTGCTGGCAAGTACCGCGTGACCAGCGGCGTGCCCGCCATCATCGTCGAGCCAGAAGCCGCCCGGTGGAGTGAGCCCAGCTTGGTACGTGATGGTGACGACCAGGATGGCGAACAGCAGCAGCAGCTTGCGCTTCTTCTTGAGCAGCTCCCGCTTCTCCGTCCTGGTGGTCTTGAGCGTGAAGGAGACGATATGGACGACGACGCAGACCAGGATGCCGCCTGCCAGGTCCACGACGCGGACGGACGTGTTCACGTCCCGGCCGCACCCGACCGCGTAGGCAGCCATGAGGCTGAGGCGCTGAGCAGGTCGAGTATCATGGCGGTCTCCAGTGCGTGGTGCCTGTGGACGGCGCTCGACGCGTGCCTGGTCAGGACCATCAGGATGACGACGGCGGAGGTGACGAGGGCGAGGGAGTTGAAGGCGAAGAAGACCTTGTAGCGTCCGGCGTGCGTAGTCAGGAGTATCGGGTCGTCGCCCGTGTGCCCGCGTCGCGAATGCCCGGCCAGAAGCCGTCCGGCGGCTTCATCCCTGCTTGGTACGTGATGGTCGCCGAGAGAGTGGCAAGAAGCAGCACTGCAGTGTGCGCCCTCTTTACCTCCGTGGTCGTCGTCTCTGTTCCATGGCCATCTTCTTCTTCCTCACTGCCCCTGGGTAGGTCGTAGTAGTAACTTATTGATCAGTAACAAGTTGTATTATTGAATTATATTCTACCTATCTCAAAATTTATTTATTGCTCAGTAATTGTCTCAAAACCAGTAACAAGTTATATTCTACCTGTCTCAAAATTTATTTATATATGAGAGGCCTAAGACTAGTTACAATGGGGAGTAACTTAGAATAGTAACATGTATATGTTACTAGTCTATGTTAAAAGTGGGTAGTAACATATGTGTTGTGTCATGCATCACTTTATTTATTAGATTGTAGACTCATCTTTTCTTGATATGTGTGATGTTACAGTAACTAGCTGTGTTACTGCATGTCTCTCTTTCTTCATTAATTACATGCCATATTATTTATTTTGTCTAGATAAGTGTGATGTTACCACCTATGTTACTTTCATTGTGGATAGTCTAAGATACAAGTGTCTTATTAGGACACAATTCCTACCCTGTCTACACACAGTCCAAATTCAAATCCAATTATAACCTACCTTGTACAATTATTTGACACAACTCTAACAAACTCCACATTGGCGAATATTCTTCACCACCTTGAATTCATCCATACGTCGAACCTCCATGTACATTGGACTTGAGATACGTCGTCAGCACCGATGCTACTCCCAGACTCCATGTGACTCCACCTGCAACTTTAGTCCCTTCTCATCTTCTTCATAGTTAACACTCGAACAAAATTAAGTTCTTCATACTCAACTTTGTGCTCCCAACTTCCGGAGTATCCATTCAATGCCATCACACACCGACCACTGTCTGCGTGAAAAATGAACAACCCACATATTGGACGCCACATATAAGAGTTATCTGAACTCAACGTCACCGCTCTTTCTTGACCGTCTATCTGAAACTTGAAGGAATTTCACCATCGCCTTCTGTCACCCTGAGTCAAATTCGCAGTTGTCTCATCCTTCTTCCGGATAATCTCTACCATGTCCCACAGCTATAGCACTCCGCCTCCTTCTGCATTTGTCATTCGCACTTTGCCATGTGCACCGAACACCACAAAATATACGGCCATGTATTCTCTCAGCTTTTGACAATTTCAGACTCTCCACCACTTTCTCAGATTCCCTATGGTCCACTCTCATCCATCTGACATGTCAAACTTGATAGATCTAGTCACCAACTTGAACCTGGTACTCACCAACACTGCCTCAGCACCCTCTCCACACCAGGGGCGGATCCAGATTGGAAATTACCCGGTGTCCATATAGAAGAATGCATGCCTACATGTCAAATAATTCAATGATCTACACACTAAATCAATGGATTACATTAAGCAAGTTCAAATTGCACCCGGTGCCGGTGACACCGGCTAGCTCTACATAGCTACGCCCCTGCTCCACACTTTGTCCGACCACATGTCTGACCACTTGTGTCTAGGTCTGTCGTTGTGTCCCGTGCTTACCGCATGCCTCGCCTCTATCACCGCGTCGAGCATCTGCTGTCCTGGTCGAGTCTTCCAAGGTCGCAAACCCACATCAATTAACCCCCACTGAACATAACCACCGATCATCATCGACTGATGCCGAGTATCACGTCTCCATCAGACCACCGGGACCCAATCCGATCCACGTGTCTCTTGCTATCCCGCTGAAACAGGCTTCGACTCTCCATGCATTTACGCCATAGCCCCTCCATCAGCACAGAGTGAAGTTGGCCAGCTTCACCTTCAACATGACTCCATGTAGACAATCCAGTCTGACCCAGCCGAAATTATCCGACAGCAACTATGCTCCACCCTGCGTCGTGTCTGCCCTGCACATCCATGTGCATTGCTTGACTCTCTGTGTATGCATGATCCTCCCACGACGAGCTCCAGACTCCTCCGAACCTTATACGCACATTGCCAACATGCCTCCGCACACTCCAAGTCCCCTTGAAACTTGTGCCCACTGCTTTGACAGCTCCACAATTACTTCTAACCTCCCTCATAGTTCTAAAAAACTTTTGCGTCCAATAAACCAATTTACCTTCGATTCTCCATGGAGCACCTTATTCTCAGATCTCGAGTAGAACGTAATCAAGCTTAGCCAGTGCACAATATTCCTGCAACCTTCCATCTACCCTTAGCACATATGGATCAATTCCTCCTTTTTAATCCACCTCAATGCTCCTGGACGCTGGTGCGCCTTGGGGCTTACACCTTTTTTTTCTTGTAACAAATCACGTGATCCATTGCTCCTGTCAGATCAATTTGCTCACAGCGGCTTCCCACATGGTGCCTGGACGAGACTTGCCTGCTCCCCGCGCATGCGCCCATCCATGCTCCCGCATACGTGGCTTGATTTGATAGAAACAAAATAAGGCCTGGCCCCACCCCTTAAATTAGGGGGAGGATGATTAGATTAGAAAGGAAAAAGAAAAAAAAGACAGCCGTAGGATGAAATGGGAGCACGGATGGAAGCATGGGGAGGGAGCAGGCAAGCTGGATCCATGGTGCCTTGCTTCACGCGGCTCCCCACAGCCCAACCTGGGCCACTGCCAGTGCTAGCCATGCCCGCCCTCCTGCGACTAGGCCACCCCTCCTTCAGTGCGTCGGCCACGCCCGCATCCTCGGGCATCCAGCGTTCGGCGCACATACCCTGGCAAGCTAGTCCGCATGTGCCGCCAGCCACCGATCGCATCTCATCGATACCAAGACGCCAAGAAGTTCCGCTGCAGCTCAATTCCGCCAATCCGCATCTAGCCTGCTGCCGCCGCAATCGGATAAAAAACAAACCCAACAGCATCGATCGAAACGAATCCCACGTCGACAACTTCCAATGGTTCCTCCGGTCGCTACCAGTAACGTGAATAAACCATGCCGCACCATTGATCTTCCTCATAGTCGCCGATTGAACGACCGATTACTGCATGACCAATTTGACGAGATATTCCGCTCCTTCCTCAAGATCAACAGAACCGCAACCTCCTAGTAACCTTGCTCATGATACAGCTTCAATACTGCACCTCTGGCCGCCCGGGCGTCGGCACACGCCGTCGGCTCCCCCGAGTACCCGTGATATAATGTTGGCATAGGTTACACTGTGTGTTTATCCCCGATGTATATGAGAGGCCTAGGATACAAGTGTCCTATTAGGACACAACTCCTACCCTGTCTACATACAGTCCAAAACATTTTTGCAAATGTTACTTTAGAACTGTTTATTAATAGTATAGGGTGGCCTGGGCAATGTGTCTTAGTTGTTGGGACAATGTGAAACTATGGTATTGTACTATTTTGTTGAACAAAGAATTGATCAATATGACAAGATTTGTCTTCTTTGGAGCGAATACAAATACTTTTTGGGGAAAGTTTTCAAATATTAAAATATATTTCATGAAGAGTGGGAGCATGGGAGCACCTTGTGTGTGGGAGGCTGGGAGCATATGATATTCTCCCATATTCTTAGATAAGGAAGCTACAGCCTAGCTATGAATTAATTATTCAATCAGAAAAATATCTTACACATATTACGGGCCTACACCCAACAGTTTCACAGGAATAAGTCAGTGGCAGTAAAAGGTGAAGCTCCTTAGTCAGGTTTGTTCAGGTGAGTACCTTTCCTGATACAAGAATCGTAAAAGTGAAATTTTTTAGAGATAGATTAGCACCGAGAGTTCTGTATAGGAAGTTACTGCAGAATCTATGTTCCATTGAATCATCTCAGTTGCTTGTTTATGGTGTTTTAATTTCAAGCTATTATGTTTCCCCTTTTAGGGCTAACTTGGTCTCAAGCTCATACCAGTGTCCCCTTTTAGGAGAGTTATTCTTATTTGACTTTGCACATCTCTCCAATGTGCTATGTTTGTAGGTTAGGGGGAGTCTGCATGCTTTAGATCAAGTTTGGCTGAAGATAACATTGTAGCATGTTTTTTTTAGAGAAAAGGCCAAGGCCCGACTTTATAGATAAAGCCACCAGGCAACATCATGGATACCACAGGTTCACAGGAAATCATAACCACACAGAGGAGTTTAAGAGAAACCTAAGCAAGCATGATATAGGCAACTGCCACACACAGCGCGCAGGCCGGGGAGGAGAAAGACCAAATGTCCGCAAACGACAGCACCAAATTATACGGCAGGGTTCGTCCCGGATATCTGAGAAATCGAAGCCCGAATTTTGTTGATGAGCAGGTCCAGGGCGTCCCGATCAGGCTCCTTAGTCAATGATCTCCACTGCTGCAAGAATATACATGATTTGAATAGAACATCAGCAGGTTTAGATGGGAAGGTAAGCTCAATAGTAAATTTGTTTCTAATATTCCATAAGGCCCAGCATAAGGCTCCCAAGCCAACCCAAAATACCCTCTTGGTGACCCCGACCAAAGATTTAGCTAGAGTTCTAATATCAGAAAAAGAGGAGGGATTCCAAGAAACCCAAAGCCAAGATCTGACGCAAGACCAAACTAATTTGGCAAGTACACAGTTGAAAAAGATGTGGTCGGAATTCTCCAAGGCCCCACACAGGTTACAGAATTCAGAGCCCGGCCCATTGCGTTTTTTGATCTGATCAGCAGTAGGGAGGCGACCACGAAAGGCCTGCCAGAGAAAAATCTTAATTTTCGGAGGAACCCTTGATTTCCAGACACAAGAGAATCTAGCCGAGGGGGTACCACCAATGAGTCTAGAATACAACGACTTAATAGAAAATTTACCAGAGGCCGAAAGTGGCCAAAACACCGAGTCAGCCGACTCCGAGAGCACGGGGAAGAGGGCAGAGAGGCTTTGCCAATCTTCCAGCTCTTCAGGAGACAGAGCCCGACGGAAAGCCAAATCCCAATTATTAGCAGCCAGCTCCGCGATGGAGATCTGCGGATTGGGACAATAAGAAAACAAAATCGGAAAGCTCACGGCAAGTGGGGCATCCCCAGACCACCAATCCAACCAAAAACGAACAGCAGACCCATTCCCCACAGAAAACTTGACATGCTCCAAAAAAATCGGCCTAACTTTAACAAGAGCTTTCCAGAACTGAGAACCACGCCGCGCGGGAGCAAACAAAGGATCGGAGTGGGGGAAATATTTGGCCTTAAGAATCGGAAACCACAGCGACCCGGCCCCCACAGTCATAATTTTCCACCACCACTTGATGAGCAAACACATGTTCATCACCCGAGTGTTAATAATGCCTAACCCCCCAAGGTTTTTAGGCCTACACATCAGTTGCCACTTAACCAGCCTATATTTTCTTTTGTTATCAGCTGAATTCCAGTAGAAGCCACCCCTATGTTTGTCGAAGCCAGAATGCACGCCATTCGTGAGAAGATAGAAGCCCATAAGAAACATAGGGAGAGAAGACAGGCAAGAATTGATTAAAGCCACTTTGCCTGCATTGGTATTATATCTACCCCTCCACGGGAGCACCCTGTTTCCTACTTTAGCAACCACCGGAGCGAAGTCCTTCGCATGAAGGATACCAGGAGAGATAGGAAGTCCTAAATACTTGAAAGGGAAAGAACCTAAAACGCAATTAAGGAGCCTGGCAACTCGCAAGGCTTCCGCCCCGTCCACACCCGTCACCAGAACCTCACTCTTGGCGAAATTGATCTTCAGACCCGAAACAGCTTCGAAACACAGCAAGATGAATTTAAGATTGGCAATACAGGCATTATCCAACTCCACCAATATGATTGTATCATCAGCGTATTGCAGATGGGAGACACCTTCTGGCAGAAGATGGGAGATCATGGGGGTAATGTGCCCACAACAGGCCGCCTTGGAGAGCATGCAAGAGAAGGCGTCGGCCACAAAGTTAAAGAGAACCGGGGAGGCTGGATCCCCTTGGCGAAGGCCCCTGCCATTCGCAAAGAAGTTACTAATAACGCCATTCACAGCAACAGCAGTATGGCCACCCGAGACCAACTGCATGATACGATGGACATAAGCACCGTCAAACCCTTTGGCAAGAAGGACCTGCTTGAGGAAAGGCCAACTGACCGAGTCATACGCTTTTTCAAAGTCTAACTTAAGAATAACCGCTTTAGCTTTCCGCGCGTGAAGGTCGTGAACAATCTCATGAAGGGAAAGAATGCCATCTAGAATGAATCGCCCTTTGATAAAAGCAGATTGAAAGGGGCTAATAACTCTATGCGCAACCGGGGACAGCCGATTCGCAAAGCCTTTGGAAGGGAATTTCGCAAAGTTGTTAATCAACGCTATAGGCCGAAATTGGGAAATAACATCAGCACCCTTGACCTTCGGAATCAGGGATATTACAGCGTAATTCAGACGAGAGATATCGACAGTCCCAAGACAGAAACCCTGAATAACGCTACACACCAACTATTTCAACTGGGGCCAAAATCTCTGGAAGAAAGGAATGGAAAAGCCATCTGGCCCAGATGCTGCATTGGGGTTAGCAGAATTAACCACGTCCCAGATTTCCTGATCAGAGAGCGGGATCATCAAGGAGGCATTCTCCTCGGGGGAAATTTTAAGACCAGAGCTCCAAAGGTGGGGGGAAATGGACAAGCCCGATTGAGGTTTAGCCCCTAACAAAGACGAGAAGAAATCCACTACATGAGCTAGAATCACCGACTGATCAGAGGAGCGCAGACCATTAATCATCAAACTGTTAATGTCACAGCGCCTACGTCTACCGTTCGCAATCGCAAAAAAATATGTAGTAGGAGCGTCCCCTTTGAGTGTCCAATTAAGAGTGCCCCTCTGGCGCCAGTAAATCTCAGCCTGATGGTGCAGCTGCAAAAGTGAAGCCTCCAGATTATAACGAACAGCCCACCCATCGTCAGAGAGCCCAATAGAGTCAGCAGTACAATCCAGCTCCAGGATCTGATTTTCAAGAAAGGCTTTGGAGCATCGATCCTCCGCCGCACGGTTACGCGACCACCCTCTAAGAAATTTGCGAAGGGAATAGGAGCAAGAATGCCAGTCATCCAGAGGGCCAAAGGAGCGGAGGTTGGAGGAAAGGGAGTGGGAAATTTTCGCAGCGACCATATCGACAAAGCCGTCAACCGACAGCCAAGAAGCATCAAACTGAAATCTAGCCGGAGGTCTATTGCAGATGGAACCATCGTCAAGAATCAAGGGGGTATGATGAGACCCGACAATGCATTTAGCGAGAAGATAAGACCTAGGGAACAGGGCATCCCACCTGGGACCAAGGAAAACACGATCCAGCACGGATCTAATAGGGTTAGCCTGATGATTAGACCAAGTAAAGCGAGCTCCCCCCGAGGAAGCTCACGAATGGCGTTAGCACTAATGAAGTCATTAAAAGCATTGGCTAAAGAACAAGATAAATTATTATTATTCTTGTCCAGAGGGCAACGCAGCAAGTTAAAGTCTCCCCCAATAACCATCGGTAAAGTACAAGACTCAATCTTGGTCGAGAGTTCATTAAGGAAAAGGTTCGACAGAGAGTGGTTCGCAGGCCCATAAACAACGATGTACTCACAGAGGGTATTCATAGATTTGTGAGACAGAACAACACTAGCCCAAAAAAACCCATGATCAAAAGCAACAAAATCAAAAATATCCTTATTAGAGACAATCAAAATCCCGCCAGAGTGTCCCGAAGCAGGTAAGAATTGCCAATGAAATCTATCCATACCCACGATAGCAGAGAGCTCACTAGGGGAGAAGGAATCCTTAAAAGTTTCAACCAGCCCCACAAAATCAATAGAGTTAGAACGAACCAAATCTTTAAGTTGGTCATGGCGCCCCCTAGCACCGAAACCGCTTATATTCCAGAATAAAGCCCTCATTTATACGACAGGTTCTTGATACGGAGACTCGACCTGCAGGGGGCCATGCAGGATTTAGAACGTTTATTAGCGCCCCTCTTGGCAGGACAGGAAGGGGGCTGGCCACTACCAGCACCCGAAGCCTCCCCCGCAGCACAGCCAGCATCCGCGCCCCGCGAGGCAACAGCCTCTTTGGCTTTCGCAATGGCTGCCTGAGCCAATTCATTAGCCCGAATAATGGCAAGAAGCGAACTAGGAGAACCAACAGAAGAATCGACCACCACACCCACATCCGACATAATGTTTAAAAGATGATCATCAGACATCGAAGATAAAACCACCCGAACCGGAGAAGCAGTGGCAAATGAGGATGGGGAGGTACCTGGGGGAGGGAGGTCCTTCGCCGCAACCCGCTTCTCCGCCCGTTCCAGGATAGAACCACCAGAGTGCGCCACCCGTCTACCTTTACGGGCCGTGGACACCGGGGAACGGATGGCAGGCGACCGCACAGCAGGAGAGCCACCATGGGGGCCTGAGCGGGACATGGAGCCCAGATCTTGATCAAGACGCCGACAAATCCCCGTCATTGATTGCTTCGAGCCCGACGAGTTCCGGCTCTTAGCCGAGTACTTGCGCACTGAGGATTTCTTCTTCGAGGGGGGCTGGGATTCCATCATATCACGAGTAGGAGAGACAGGAAGATCTTCAATTCCCGAGCGGGTGGGGGAGAGAGGGCGAGCAAGAAGATTGGAGCAAGCACCAGACATAGGAGTGGCCGAGCAAGGCGGAGCCTTTGGCAGATCAGCGGCAGTAGTAGGAGCATTCTGAGCAGTAGGGGGGATCACCGAGTCATCACGAGGGGCATCACCATCAGGCGCTTGAGATTGAAACAACTCCCGTTCTGAGTCTGCCAGTCCATCCCATTCGGATTGAGTGAAGCGGAGATTAGACCCAAAGCTCTGATTAGGGCCACCAAAGGAACCATCCCCTTCCCTGTCATGCTTATCCGAAGGATTAACAGACGGAGGGGGGGGAGGTGGAGCTTGGAAAGCCGCCGCCGCCCCCTCCACCCGCACCCGCAGTCTGATGCCATTGGGAGATGGGTAAACATCAATGAAACCATGCAACCGTTCAGGGTCAACGCACCAAACCTTCATCCTAGCAGGACCAGCCTTGTTCAGAGACTCCTCATCCACCTCAATGGGTTTCCCAATCAGAACCCCAAAGGACATGAGAAAAGCAGACGAGCGCAAGCCAGCCGGCAGATCATCGATCAACACCCACACTTGAGAGAGAGGGCCAACCGCAGTACCATTGTATGAAGCTGCTTTAACAGAAACCACCAGTTGGTTAAGGGGCAAGGTGAAATTGGTGCAGGAAGCGATCATACGCAGGCATTCTTTGGAGGGGAACACCACAGAGAAGTCAAAGTCCGATAGCTGCACCACTTGCCAGTCCCAACCAGCCACATCCCAAATGCGGAGCCCTTCCAGAAGAGTTTGGGGCGAGATCTTTTGGTCCTTGGCAGAGACAATCGCCGCATTGGACAGCGCAGGTGCCACCTCCCGAACAGGCAGGTCACCATCAAAGGCGAAGAAAGAGCAACCAGGGAGGCCCATACCAAACTGGAAGACCGCGGGAGGCTTCTGCCTATCCATGCAGTTGACCGTGAGGTGACCATCAGAACGACAAATCAAGCAGAATGGGGGGTTGGTGCAGCGAGACTGGAAGTGCCCCGGTCTGTGGCAGGCAAAACAGGTGAGCGCCGAAGGGTTGCTGTGGGAGGAAGGGGAGGGGCGGGGTTGCTGATGCGCCGGAGGAGGAGGAAGGATCCCATCCCCCATGCCCGGAGGGAGGGGCGCCCCCGAGGCCGGACCAGGTGGCCGACGCGCCGACCCCGCGAAGGAGCGAGGCGGCGGACGAAAACCAGATCCAGCCCCAAACACGTGAGGAGGCGGGGGAGGCAGGGGCCGAGACGGGGTAGACGAGCCCCGCCCCGCACCCTGAGTAGGAAGGGAAGCCAAGGACGAAGATACCCCACCGCCGGAGGCCACCGCCGCCTCCCACGGATCCAGCACCGGAGAGGGAGAAGGACCAGATCCAGAGCCCTGCGGACCAGATCCAGTCACCCCATCCCTCTCCGAGCGCTGCACCCGCTCCGGACCCGAAGCCCAGGCGTCGCGGCCACGAGCCGCCTGCTCGCGCGCCGCCTGCTCTGACTCCAGCTTGGAGCGGAGCGAGGCCTCTAGCTCTAGATCCACCGCGGAGGCGGGGGAGTCCTCGCGGCGCCGCTTGCTACCAGAAAGCGCCTCGCAGGAAGAACCCCTAGATTTGTCCATGGAGATCACCGCAGCAAAAGTAAGAAGGAGGGGTGGAGGTGGAGGGGATCTAAAGACGCGACGGATGGGAAGGCGATAGCGGCGCAAATCAGAGGCGGAAGCAGGAAACCCTAGCAAGGGGGACGCCGAACCGCGTGGGATCCATATATAGCCCGAGCGAGCCGTGCCCCCCTGGGCCCGACTCGCCAAATGGGCCGAAGGAGGATGGGGAGCCGGTAGCCGGGTGTTGGGCCCAACTGGGCCAAAAGAAACGAGCGGGGGAAAATCGACCACCGAAGAAAGGAGGGGGGGAGGCCCACTAGCCAACACCGCCCCGATAGGCCCATCAGGCTCATACGGAGGGCAGGCCCGCAGGCCGGAGGCCACCGCACTGAGATCTGGATCTAGGGTACACAGAGCAACCGCCGGCCCCGCCGACGCCGCCACCGGCGACGAAGCCACAACAGCCAAAGACGGAGAAGGAGAGGGAGAGGGAGATGGAGATGGGGAGCCTCCAAGCTCCCCATCAGGAGCACAACCCAAGATACCAGGAGCAGGAGATGCGACCGCAAACTTACCAGATTTACGCCGACGCCGCGAGATCCGGATCCAGCCGTCGACCGACGGAGACACCACCACCGGCCGGCCTCGACCCCCGGGGGCGAACTTACGAAGGCGAGGGGCGGCGCAGGCCACCCCCCCCCCCCCCCCCGAGCAGGTCACCGCACCACCGGGGAAGGGGGAAGGAGACTGCGAATCCTCCACATCCGACCCCAGGGCCCAAAAACGAGAACCAAGCACCGGCAGCGGAGAGGAGGGAGGGGAGAAACCCACTTGCGAAGAGCGGGGGGGGGGGGGGAGAGGGGGAGAGCAGCTGCACACGGAGAGGATGGCGACCGGACACCGGCCACCGGGGAAGGGCGGGGGGCAGACCTACCGAGGCAAGGAAGAGGGGAGGAAGGGAGGGGAGAGAGGGAGGAGAGAGGAGCCATATCGTTTTTCCTGGTGCTTGATGCCATCTTGTAGCATGTTTTCATGTGCGAGCTGGTTAAGATTTAAGAGTAGTGCCCACATAATGCAACTTCTTTGTGCAACTGTTATACTTATAGATCGCTACTCACCGGGTCTCATGTTTCTTAAGAAGATTGCATCTCCAGTGGTCTTTAGCTATAAATACGATCATCTAAAGAGTAATTGGATGATGACTGGCCATTGACAAGCCTACATGTCATTATCTTCACGTTCAAGGCCAGTCAGATAGCTTCATGTTCTTCATGAAGTAGAAGTGACGGTGGCGAGTGGAACAATTAGGATTGGCCCGGTTTCTCCCATTCCGTTTGGCGTTTGTTGGGGCACCGGCGAGGAGCCAGGGGCCTTTTGCGTCGCACATTCGGGTGGCTGTTTTCAGCTTTACTACATTCTCCTATTGCTTAATAGAAACCTATCGCTCAAGGTGAGAACTTGAGTTTGCTGACATGTGTAGTGGCTGTTGCAGGAAGGACAACAACGCCTCCCTCTCACTTCGCAATTTCAGGTTGCGTCTTTGTCTTCAGGGATCCTCGTCGAGCATTGGAACCACGCTGAAGCAGGGTTCGCCGCCCAGCCCTGGAGTCCTGACTCGAACCTTGACGGTGATCTGTTTTGTATATGAAATGATTGTGATTGTGATGTGTAAGGAAAGAGTGGATAGGGATCGATTGTGCTCGTGAGGGATACAAGGCTTTAATTGAATAGATTGATTGTGCCCATGGTATGAATAGCATAGACGAATTAGATACTCCCTCCGTTCGGAAATACTTGTCTTAGAAATGGTTGTATCTAGACTTAAACAAGTCTAGATACAACCATTTTTAGGACAAGTATTTTCGAATGGAGAAAGTATATTGGAAAGTTGTGATTGTGATGTGTAAGGAAAAAGTGGACAGGGATTGATTGTGCTACGTGAGGAATGGAAGGATCAATGGTTTTTTTTTCTGTTTTTTTCCTCATTATTTCTCCACCGGTTTTTTGTGGGTGGAGATAAACAAATCGGTGGGGATGGGAAGGCGTGCGAGGTGGGATGTATCATGGGGGAGTCTAACGAGACCAAACCACAATGTACTCCCCCACTAGGAGTAGAGACTTTATATATTTATTTTTTTGAGGGAAGGCCATCATGGCTAGCTTTATTAAAATTAAAAAGGGATATATCGTCCACAAGGTATGGAACTAGGCAGCCCGGAAGCTCCTCCGTCTAACTACTAGAAATCTTATTACAAAAACCATGATTAGCTAGCACATGCGCCTCTTGATTAGAAGAACGATAACAATGTTTAAATTTGACCTTCCCAATTGACGAAGACACGTCCACACATTCCGCAAAGATCGCCGCCGCATCATCCCACCATCTTGACTATCCAGTACAATAATCAATTACCGTTAAGAAGTTAGACTCAGCTTCCACTCGAGGGAACACCAGAGTTTGCAAAGATTAGTCCATCACGCATAGCCATAGTCTCCGTTGTCACCACATCTGCTGCGTAAGGTATAAACCGACATTGTGCCCCCCAAAAAGTACCATTACTATCTCTAAGAACAGCTGCAATGGCTCCTGCACCCTCATCCATATGGAAAGAGGCATCCACGTTTAGCTTCACAAACTTGGTTCCGGCTTCCTCCATTTATGTTCCTGTACACCACGGATTTTTAAGTTGGCTTGATGAAAATTGTTTGCAACTGCCAGGACCGAAATAGGCCATCTCGAGGGAGGTGGCGGTGATCCATCATGGGTGAGCTCACGGCGCACCCACCGTAAGTACCAAGCCCCAACCGTTATCACCTGTTTTACATCCAAATTAGGCTTTATAAGGATCGGTCTAGAGTCTGCTAGGATCAGGTGTTAGAGTATGATTGAACCGGAGCGATCAATTAACTTCGCTTCTTCAACAATGTCTTGTATACCCAGTTGGAGCCACAATTCCTTTGCATGTGTACAGTCAAACAGCAGATGGTGTGTATACCTAACCTTAGATTATAAATCTCATCTAGATATTGTTAACCATACACTTTAGAGATCGTTATCACAAATTGTTAGGGCCACACAAAGATATATGCGCTACTAGTAAATAGCCCGTGCTACGCTCCGGAACCACATGAAAGTAGAGCCAAAGAAGTTTATACTCGTTTGGTTATTAAAAAATAAATCAAATTAAGACCTTCTAAAGTTACACAAGAAATAACTCGTCTTTTGTTTTCTTATACTATGTATGATTGGTCATTTTTACTGATGCTACTATACATAGAGTTGTTCTATTTTACCATGTAGTAAGCCAAAACACTAACGATATGATTGCTTGTTCAAAAATATTTATCTTTATTGTATGTTTATAATGCTGAAGATTAGAACTCTAGTACGTTAAATAGATTATGAGAATCAACATTTGAAATCTTTCCATATTTTTTATGTCCCATTTAAAATGCTATTGCCCCATTAACAACACACTTCAAAACAGACACATTTATAGATTTTAGTGGACTTGAAAGCAAACATAATTAAAGCCAACCTACAGCCTACCAAAATGATGTATGAATGTAGTTAAAAAGAACTTAAAGATGGGTAGCATGAGATAAATAAGCGAAGATTTGTAAGCATATTATAGATTAAGTGTCCAACATAATATTTCACATCATTTGCCACTTTAGACTACACAGGAACATTGATAAAATGTGCACCGAGAAAAAAAAAATAGACAGAGCACGCTAACGCAAGGCATCAGAGATAAGAAAAGGTTATTAGTCCACACCTGGAAGTATCCATCGAGACTACATGATATATATTCAACATGCCAACAAGAAAAGTCGAAGAATCTAAATTTTGATGATTGAAAACATTACCCCCTTCTTCCCAAAATATAAGGCGCGCTTGAATTTTTCCGGTCTTCATCACACAACTTTGACTATGATTTTCACTTATTGTATTTCTACAAAATAAATTTGAAGACATATGAAATTGTACTGTTTGGCAAGATATACACGACAATGCCATTTATACATGTGCCAACCAAATCATTCTTTTGACTGGTAGTATGTTCATGTGCCAACCAAATCATTATTGAACAATAGGTTTGGCCGAGTTGAGCCCACGACCATGGGAGTGACTTAGGTGTGAATGAACACGGGCACATAGCCGGCTACATGGGACACCAACAAGATCCTACTTAATTTATGCGGTTGACAAGCCACGCTGCTTGCGTCCTTAGTAGTTACCAATAACAATGGATTTTCACACTGATACTATAATTGAAGGCAAGCAACACGTATCCTTCTCTCGGTGCAATCTTCTTCAGAAGCAGAATTGAAGTCATACTGAGATACCCATAGCATAGCATATTAGGCACAAGCTGTTGCACATTTCAAGGGTTTTGTCTCTCAAAATAGATTCCAGATTACTGAAACTAAGTCAAGCAACTACAAAAACACAAACAAGGGGTCTAGTAGCAAACAACGAAACAAATGGTCCAGTACGACAGGAGAGTCACATGATAGGTGGACAGCATCCCCTTTTACGAATACAAGTTTATATGCCATCTCAAGGTTTCTTATCTCCAGAGCGAGCAGCAGACTCCATGGCCTCCCTGCAATCCACAAGAGTGAAATGCGCGAGTGAGAATAATTTCACAGATTTTTTAGCTCAGTGGAAAGAGCTCCGATTTACATGTTTATCTTCCTCCTTAGACAATGTACTAATTCAATAGGATAACAAGTATGTAAACTAGCAAATGCATCTTCGTTACCCTAGAGCTTTCTTGATCTCGTCGCTCTCAGGTTCACGTTTCAGTGCTTCCTGGAATGCATCAGCTGCTCCTTGGTAATTCTGTACACACACAAAAAAAATACAACAGGAGGTTGATGGCTTGATGCAGGTAAGTGAAACTGAATCAGACTGCGTTTCCGAGGCTAGATATGCCATACCTCCATGAATGTGAGAGCTGTACCCTCACGGAACCATCCCTTGCACCAATCAGGCTGAAGTTTTCTGCAGTATTGAGCATCTGACAAGGCTCTTTCCCATTCCCTCATCTGCAGCCAGCAAGCGCTCCGGTTGGAAAACATGGTGGCATCAGATGGGTCTATCTCAATCACCTGCATCAACAACCAGCATGCATGAGACAACCAGCATGCATGAAATCAGTTTCGCAGGATCCTTTCATTAGTTCAACATATCTACTGATGGCTTTTTTCCATTCTCTTTTGGTAAGTTTGGATCTTGTAAACGCTGCAATAACTAATTGAGGGCTGTGTGCATCAATCGATGCAAAGGCCGGGGCTGTTACCCCCTAATAAAATAAGAATAGTCCTGATTTAACCAAAGGCGAGATCAAATATTTAGTGTGACATTTTAGTCACGATATGGAATGCAGAGTAATTACTTTTCCTGCCATCTGATGTAAGGCAGCCATCCTTCTCCAAATATTTAAAAATAAAAATCAACTAACCTATGAACAATTCATATTTCTAATAACTAGTACTCCCTCCGTAAACTAATATAAGATGTTTTGGATCACTAAAGTAGTGATCTAAAACGTCTTCTATTACTTTACAGAGTAGTATGGATGCAAGAGAATAACTTAAGAAATCACATTTTGTGGTGTGCATCTGATGTTTCAAAACTCACCCGTCCAAAGAAGTACAGTGCGGCATGGTAGTCCTCCTTTGCAAATGCAGCCCTCCCTCGTGACTTCAAAGCAGTTATTTTTCCTTCTCCAGGAACTGGATCCTGAAGACAGTATCACAGCCATAGCGAATTTCAAATTCAATAAGCATAAGTATTGCAGTTGGAAAGCATGTATAAAATCTCTTTGACCTGAATTCCTTAGTTTAGAATCATGATTATTGGTTTCCAGTTCAAATTTACAAATTCCACGGGTGAAGTGCTGTCCAACCAACATAACTGAAATTCACCCTTAATACTCGCTATTAAATAAAACTACCAAGTTGACACACATAATTTTAGAATATACTCTCTTTTCTGATCTACTGGTTGTTATGTATTTAAGAGCCACACTTACCAAGATCTACTGATTAGGAGATTTTCAAATTTATCTCCATTTTTATCGTACTATACTTTTATGATATAATTGTTAGATGTGAGAATTTCTATATTATGGTTGATTTAGCAGGATTATATCTTTGAGATATTACACTAACAGTATTTGATGACTAAAAATATGCAGCATGTGATTTCCAATAAAGTTAATTACCTATGTAAAAAATTTGAACTTCTTTACGTCTTATAAAATCAATCTCAATCTCAGTATTAGCTGCAATATCTAATATGGCATGGGAGGCATGGAATTGCGGATCAACCTCTGGCATATAGCTTAGATATCTAATGAGGATGTTAGGCCCATGTTTTCTTCATGCCCGCGTAAATCCTAGTGGTTGGTGACAATTTCATACTGAATAAGGTTTCCTGCCATCATCACCCTGCATCGGTCCTCCATATGGACCAATTGGTTCTCACGACTTGTGTATTCCTTGTTTTTTTGTAGTTTAGTGATATGGAGCATTTGTTTGGCGGCCTGAGTTTTAACAGGATCTTAGGGGCCCACTCCTTGAGATGGGCGGCTCATGTGGCTGTTCAATCATGGCAGGTTAGTCTATTGCAGGTTAGATCTTCTATAGTGTAATCGCTGGAGATATGGATAGATGTCAAGATGAGTAGGAAGAATATAGTGATATTGACTTTGAGGGACCTTCATCCAGCATTCGGATGACCTTCATTGTTGTTATTTGCATCAGTTTGTTTCAATCCAAAATTGTGTAGACACTGTTCCTAGAAACATGTCACTTCTGTAGGCTTTACTTTTTATATGCATATGTCAAGAGAAATAATAAAAATTATACTACGTAAATATTTTTCATGCCAACTTTTTTGCCCATTTTAGCAATGTGGATTGTTTATACATTTTAATAGGAAGAATTAATGAATAGAGATACAATATACCATTGTTTAGGATGACAAGTATTAACGAATAAAAATAAAATATACTATTGTTTAGTGCAGGTTTGTGGAGTGAACAAACACATGGTCGTGGAAAGCAGAAAGGAACAAGGATACATGGATGAAGGGGTAGTATTCAATGACACAATCAAAGCTCACGAGTATGTATTCATACTTCTGGGTTCGCTTTTTAGATCCATATATAAACTATTACTGACAACATATGTAAGTAATTTCTGTGCTTTGAATAGAGAGAAAAAAAAAACTACAGGCTATACTTCAATGTAGTTAGAAAAGATCTACATGCCTGATGCTAGATTTGTTAGTTATTTGCGCACACACAGTGGCGGAGCCAGCATAGACTCGTTGGGTTCAGTTGAACCCAACGATCTTTTTGCCGCAGGTACAAGCGTACAGGTTTTCTTGGGTATGAACCCATTATGAAATGATGGATGAACCCATTAAATCAGAATTCTTCAACGTAAAACAGACAATCAAAAGCCCAAAAGCCCACAACTTGTAAACTGGCTCCATGCCTAGGCCTGTCAGTACGTCGATTCTCTTACCTTCTAAAAAAAAACTTCTAAAAAAAAGTACGTCGATTCTCTCATACGATCACAATGTACTTGGCAGTTGGCGGCCGCAAAGCATCTTTCGTGTTTGGCTGTTTGGTTAAACTGATCTTTTGGCAACTCGGATGAACAAGACGATCTCTCTCCGGTTCGGATGTTTGGAGTTCCACCATCGATCTAGCACACCAGCTGCAGAGCGGCAAGCCGGCCATTGTAATCCAGATTGAAGTAATGAATTACATCTCCTCTCTCTTATGTATTCTTTTTTGACCTAGTTTTCTATTAGTTTATCTCCTGTACTTTGATTAATCTTGGTTATTATTTTTTTAACCTGGCCGACCCCCTTTCCAATTTTCCATTGCAAAGAACGAAAATACATTGGTTGGAGTTAATCCTATGTTACAATATTTTTCTAAAGGAAACTTGATCACCAGATCCAGATAATTATGCAGGACCTTCAAGGTCAGTCGTTGGAGGCAGGCAAGGTGCATCAAATGTTTATGTTAAGAAATTAGTTTTAGCTTTGCCTCAAAAAAAAAAAATTTAGCACCGACCCTATACTTTCCTTTGCTCGCTCCAGTGATGTTTTTGTTCTTCTACCAGGGCTCAGCTATTTTGGCCTAGCCTAAAAAACGCTTTTATGATCTGGATAATCAGAAGATAATCATTAGATTATACAGAGATTAGACGAAAATATTTAACCATGGGAGGCCACCGCTTAATTTTATCAGCCGGTATGTCATGTGCTCTTCGATTTTTAATGTACCACAATATGTGTGAAGTAATATTGTATTTAATTCATTTTGTAGTTTTTGAGTGCACACTCTTAGTGTAACATGGTGTAAATTAGACATTACACTTCTATCAAATCATCACAATGAATTAATGAATGAACCCAATGACTAGATTTTCTGGCTCCGCCCCTGCGCACACATATACCTGACGTCTGATAAGTGGAGATTCCATCGTTCTAATTATCCCATCAACTGTCCAATATGGCAAGGATGGAACTTGTCTTGTCTTGGAAAACAGAATTTTGACAAGGTCACGTCGACCACACTTTGCTGCTAATTTGATTGGAATATCCCCACCCTATATTACAACAAAAGGACAGGGAGATGTAATATAATCCAGCATGAATGAAATGGGATCATAACAATGAGGTGTTATTTTACCAGAAAACATAAGTAAATAAAAAGAGATATTCCTACGTACATCCCAACTAATGGCAGTATTAAGTATTGTCAAACGAATAAAAATAACTATTCAATAGTAAAACTACATCCACTTATGTTCTTGTTAGCAAGATCAAGTACTAAAATCACCCTATCTTGGCATAGAGATAAACCGTCAAGAGTAGATCCCCTCTTATAAGTTCTACTCCCTCCGTAAACTAATATAAAAGCATTTAGATCACTACTTTAGTTATCTAAACGCTCTTATATTAGTTTACAGAGGGAGTAATCAATACTACCTCCGTCCGGGTTTATTAAGCCCCCTCGTATTTTGGGACAAACTTTGACCATCTATTTGACTAACAAAATGCAAAGTATATATGTTACAAAAAGTATATTCTGGATATGCATTCGAAAGAGGTTTCCAACGGTGTAATTTTTGTCGCATATAGTTTACATTTTATTAGTTAAATATGTGGTCAAACTTTAGACCAAAATAAGATGCATGGGGCCTAATAAACACGGACGGAGGGGGTAATAATCATGTGTTATGATACTTCATTATGCCAAACCATGGCACAGATACCTATATCACTGGAGCTGCAAATCAATACATATGCACAATTCAAATTAATCATTATTTTGGGCATCAAGTTTTGAAGTGTGAATTTATCAAAAATCAGGCTCCATGGAGCCTGAGATCCAAAAGCAATTTCCACCTTATTTTTTTTGAAATGGAGGCAAAAATATTTGCCTCATCGATTAATTAAGAAGAAGAGAGTTGTCCGGTTAATTTACGGAAAACCAGGCAAAACCGATACAGACTCCCAAATACGGACTACTCGCAAAGTACGAAACACCAAAACCGCTCAAGCGACCCTCTAAACAAGCAACAACCGCAACCCTCAATACTTGTAGAACACAATGAAACTCCTAGCGAGCACACCAACGAAAACTGACCACCCTCCATCATGAACCCACAGACGCCTTTCGGATGGCGCCACACTTCTTGTTTTTCTTCTTCTTTGGTTTCTCCTTAGTTGACTTCTTCTTTGGAGGGTCACTTGTCTTGCCAGATGTCGGCTGATGAGCCACCCATTTGTCAAGAAAATCATAAAACTCATTGAATTTCTTAGTTTCGTTTTCATCAACCAAGACACTGCCAGGAGCCGACATCAACACACTGACCGCATCAACAACCTCAACCAAAGGAATCACCGACGCAACCTCATCGACCACAGGAACCGCCAACACGATGGACTCAGGCACCTTCAGTTGCTCACATGACTTTGGCAACACATGCCCCTCACACGAGGCCGCCAATGAGACCACCTCCAAATGCTCTACAGAGAGAGGCGAACCAGGGCTAAGACATAGCTCTCGTAGCTCGGGCATGACCTGCAACACCGGAGATTCAAGCACGACAATCGACTCGCCTGAGAGTGACGATGAACCGTTCTCAACACGAGGGGAGAGACATCCATATAACTCTTGCCTCCCTTCCTCCATAGAGCCAACATCTTCCACGCCAGAAGGGCATGACATCGGAGTGGTCTGCGACCTAGCCGGTGCAAGGGAGAGCCTGCTAAGAGCAGCCTCCGCCCGCTCGAGAAAGCTCTGAACCCGTGCCAGACAACTCTGCAACAATGTTGTCTGATCGGCCAGAGAGGACCGCAACATCATATCGGGTGGGGTTGCTGAGCCAACGGGAGCAGAGACGACGGACGCCCAAGACCCATGGTGAATCGCCTTGGAAGGGAGCACGGATTTCATTGCACCCTTACATGAAGCTAGAGCAGGATGGCACTTCCACCTTATTATATACTCCCTCTGTTTACTATTACAAGATGCTGTGACATATTTCTGATTCGGATGTATCGATAGGTGCATTTTAGTGTGTTTGTTCACTCATTTCAGTTTGTATATATAGTCTATATAGAAATTAAATATCCAAAACATCTTATATTTAGGAACAGAGGGATTAGAAATTTAGATTGAGAATTTAATTTATACAAAGCATTGCTGTCTATCCCTACCTTAGGTTCAGACGACCACTCAACCACATGGGATATGCAAGCAAGACCCTAAATTAAAAAGTTTAAAATCCCAGTACAGAAAAGGAAACAAACATAAGAGTCAAATTAACCTCGGCAGGAATATTAGGGTCTGCCCCAGCCTCAAGCAAGAACTTGACAATATCTGTCCAGCCAGACTCCACTGCATACGTTAGGGGAGTCGGCCCGCGGTATGAGTTACCGTTGACATCAGCACCAGCCTATTATTTTGAAAATACATAACAGAAAGTAAGCAAATGATGAAGCAGCAATCATATGCACGAGACTGTAAGATGAACCAAACTACCAAAGTAGTAAGGCTGCTTTGGTGGCTTGCATTATCCTATACTAGGCTTACTAGCTAACACAAGAGTTTGGACAGGCACAAGAAATACTCAAGTTACGTGTGGTGAATGAGTTACTGGACCTCAATCAGTAGCCTCATGCATTTGAGAGATTTCTCACAGCATGCCAGCATGAGTGGTGATACGTTATCATCCATAAGTATGTTGGGCTGATTTTTTTTCCAAAACAGAAAAAAAGAGTCAGATCTGATCAGATGGCAGAATTAATAATAATAATAATAATAATAAAGAAACTGCCCACCAAGAGAATGCTGCCGCAAGATTCAGAAATATGCATGCAATTCGGTTATACTGAGTTCAGATTTCAGAAACATACATCAGCACCATGCTCCAGCAGAATCTTCATAGCCTGATGCTGCCCCCTAGAAGCAGCCGCATGCAATGGCGTCCCGACATAAACCACGAGCATAATGTTCACAGGAATTCCTTGGGACAGCAGCAGCTCTAAAGGCTCGCATAGCCCTGGTGTGGAGGGGCAACAAATTAAGATCCGAAGTAGATTTTTTGCAGGCAATTAAGATCTTCCTTGAATATCTTAGACTGAAGACTAGAGTGAGGCAAAATCACCTCTGCCAGCTGCAATGTGCAGCATCGTCAAGCCTTGGGCAGTCGCCTTTTTTGGGTTAGCGCCATGATCGATAAGGTACTTCATAATCTGTGCGTTCCCGGCGTATAGAGCGCAGCTCAAAGGTGTCTTACCTGCAAGAAAAGAAAAGAGATGAAATGAGATCCGATAATACTGACATGCACAGACAAACATGTTACTAATCTGCCATGCATCCATCGATAGAACCAACTCTCACAGCACGCACCTGTGGTGGTCGCTGAGTTGACACCAAGCCCTACTTCCTCTATCAAGAACTTGCAGCACTCCAGGCAACCCTTGTCGGCAGCCAGATGCAGCGCGCTAGCCCCTTCCACGTCCTTGGCTCCCCGCAAGTCCGTCCGCTCCGCCATTTCTATCAAGGAGAGCATTATTGTAAGCAGAGAGAGAGAGAGAGAGAGAGAGAGAGAGAGAGAGAGAGAGAGAGAGAAAGAGAGAGAGAGAGAGATGCAGTTACCCTTGAGGGTGCGCAGGTCGCCATCGCGGGCGGCTTGGAGGGCGATGTGGTTCTGGACATGGACGCGGGAAGAGGAAGAGGCCATGGTGGAGGCAGAACTTGGGCGGACGGGTGAGTGTTGTGTGGAGTTTGAAGTTGGGATGGGGGAAGGGAACATCCTCCCTCCTTCCATCTATATAGGGCCTAATATGTTTTTTGAGCCTAACTTTCACCAAATATTAGAGTAATAATATATGACATGCAACTTACACAAAGCACACTGTTAAATTAGTGTGTGAAAGGAGTTTTCAATGATATAATTTTCATATTGTACATGTCATGTACTATTTATCTTGTCAATAGTTAAAGACGGTCTTAAAAACGTATTAGGCCCTATATAGATGGAAGGAGGGAGTAATAACTTGAAGAAGAGGAAGAGACGTCAAGGAAGTGATAGAGTGGGGGGTTAATGAAGGGTAGTAGTTGAGGTGCCAGCCGATATTAATGAAAGGTTCTTTATCGGTTTACCCAACGCGGAGATTTTTGAGTTTGTCATTCCTTGTTTGCACAGTATCCTAGGCTTTAGGATGTTTTCCAATGATATCGCCAGAGTAATAATGCTTAAACATCTTACAAACAGGGCTTCTTGGTTTATAGGATTTGAAAAACCAAACTAGTACTTACTTCACGTTGAAAAGATGTCGTGTGCATAACAACACTATTTGAAAACTTAAGAATATGAAAACACAGGATTAGAATGCCATGACAACTTTTTTTTAAACAGGCTTCCGCCCCGCTTTACATAAGCAACCCCACAATGGAGTAGATGGCTGATGGAGATACCAAATCACGTGAGACGCACACGACTACACTACTGAAAAAGAGTACCACTACAAGAAACATGTTAATACGTGACGGATTTCGGGTGACAGTTTCAAAAAGCGTCATGCACAGACTAGTATGGCCCGCAAGCCCACCTAAGCCCGCCTAAAAAGCCCTAAACCAGTGCCCGTATAAAAGCTAACGCGGAGACACTCCCTTCCCCACTCTTTCTCCTCCTCCGCCGCCGCCCCCATTGGCTTGGCCCTCTCTAGTTCCCGACTTCCTGCCCTGCCCGCGCCGCATCACCGTATCCTCCTTCTCCGCTGCACCGCCGCAGTCCTTCTCCTGCCCCTCCACTGGAACCAACCGGAGAACGCCTGGAAGTGGAGGAAATCCCCGCCTGTCTCTCTACACTAGTAGAAAAATGGTCAAATGTGAAGCACATTAGTGCCGGTTTGTATTTGAGCCGGCACTAATGTATACATTAGTGCTGGTTCCAAGGGATAGCCGGGCCGCTTTCATTAGTACCGGTTCGTGGCGAACCTTTAGCACCGGTTCGTGCCACGAACCGGTACTAATGAGAATGGTGGCAGGATGTTGTCAGAGTGGGGCCCCTCCAGCACCTTTAGTACCGGTTCGTGCCACGAACCGGTACTAAAGGTCGTCCTATATAAACCCTTCGTCCACCAGCACTCTGTTCTTCCCCCTTCCCCTCTCCGGCCCTCTCCTCTGTTCTTCCCTTCTTCCTCTCGAGTTCATCACAAAATTTGCCTAAAATTTGTCAAGATTTGAAGGCCCTCATCCATTCAAATGATCACAAAGGTTAGCAACTTTGTCCTTTCATCTCTCATTGCTAGATTAGCTCTTGCATTGGTTTATATAGTGATTAATTTGTGAGTTTAGTAATTTGGGAGGATATACTAGTATTTGATTTATATGCAATTTGAGGTCAAAAATAACACTTAGTTTGCATATGTAGGTGTGGTTTACTTAGTGCCTTCTAAATCTCCATCGTAGCCACCGTCGATCGCCCGCACCGTCCCGTCGCCGGCACCACCTTGTGGTGAGCCTCTTGTTCATGAAATTTTATATAAAAATTGATGTTTGTGTGATTTGGATATATAGTTACTCGTATAATTATCTTACCCGTACGTTGTTTGTTATACATATAGTGCCATGGTTTTGATATCCGTCCCCGTCGGCCCTAGTCCTTGTTATGATTCGGATGTGGTATGTATATTCTCTTTTAAAACTAGTTGCATTTCATGTTTATGACAAATTATGCCCATCAAGTTGACATAGAAATTTTTTCTAGGAGGTATCTGAACCAGAAATTCCAACCGACCCTATTGCCGAGAGGTTAAATTTAGTTGAAAGAGAAAACGAGTACTTGAAAGAAAAATTGAAAAGAATTGAGGGGGAGAAGATGGAATTGGAGTTGCATGTTGCCGATGTCGTCGATGATCACAAGATCAAGATGGAGAAAATGCGCTTGAAGATTAGAAAGATTAGAAAATATGCCATCGATAGTGAGGCTTGGTATCATTATGCTGTTGGATCCATTGTTACCTTAGTTGCGATCTTGATCGTATTTGTTGTTGCATTTAAATGCTTTAGCTAGAGAGTTATTTGTTTGTTGCATTTAAGTGTTGTATGAACTTTATGTATGAACTTGTATTAATTTGGTCTATTCGGTGTTGTGTAATGAAGATGAGCCGGCAATGGATGTACGATGACCGATGCTCTCCCCAGTTCATTGAGGGCGTGCGTACTTTTCTGCTTGCGGCTGAGGCAAACAAGCGGGCGGATGGTTTTATGCCTTGTCCATGTGCTCGCTGTAAGAATGGTCACAATTACTCTACGTCAAGAACCATTCACGTCCACCTGTTTAAGACCGGTTTCATGCCCCATTATAATGTTTGGACCAAGCACGGAGAAAGAGGGGTTATGATGGAAGACAAGGAAGAAGAAGAGGACGACGACAGCTATCCTGGCCATGGGTTCCCTGAATACGATGATACAACAATGGGGGAAGAAGCTGAGCCGGTAATGCGGGAAGAAGCTGAGCCGGCAATGCGGGAAGAAGCTGAAGAAGAGGCATCAGATGAGCCCGTTGATGATCTAGGTCGGGCCATTGCCGATGCAAGGAGAAACTGCGCAAGTGATTTGGAGAAGAAGAAGTTGCAGCGCATGTTAGAGGATCACAAAAAAATGTTGTACCCGAATTGCGTAGGTGACAAGAAAAAGCTGGGCACCACACTGGAATTGCTGCAATGGAAGGCAGAGAATGGTGTATCTGACAAGGGATTTGGAAAGTTGCTCGTAATGATAAAGGATATGCTTCCAAAGGACAACGAATTGCCCGAAAGTATGTACGAAGCAAAGAAGGTTGTCTGCCCTCTAGGGTTAGAGGTGCAGAAGATACATGCATGCCCTAATGATTGCATCCTCTACCGCGGTGAGTACGAGGATTTGAACGCTTGCCCGGTATGTGGTGCATTGCGTTATAAGATCTGCCGCGATGACCCTGGTGATGTCGAGGGCCGGCGCCCCAGGAAGAAGATTCCTGCCAAGGTGATGTGGTATGCTCCTATAATACCACGGTTGAAACATTTGTTTCAAAACAAAGAGCATGCCAAGGCGATGCGATGGCACAGAGAAGACCGTAAGAAAGACAGAAAGTTGAGAGTACCCGCTGACGGGTCGCAGTGGAGAAAAATCGAAAGAAAGTACGGGAAGGAGTTTGCAGATGACGCAAGGAGCGTATGGTTTGGTCTAAGCGCAGATGGCATTAATCCTTTTGGGGAGCAGAGCAGCAACCATAGCACCTGGCCTGTGACTCTATGTTTGTATAACCTTCCTCCTTGGTTGTGCATGAAGCGGAAGTTCATTATGATGCCAGTGCTCATCCAAGGCCCTAAGCAACCCGGCAACGACATTGATGTGTACCTAAGGCCATTAGTTGAAGAACTCTTACAACTGTGGAATGGAACAGGTGTACGTGCGTGGGATGAGCACATGGGGGAAGAATTTGACCTAAAGGCGTTGCTGTTCGTGACCATCAATGATTGGCCTGCTCTCAGTAACCTTTCAGGACAGACAAACAAGGGATACCGCGCATGCACGCACTGTTTGGACGGTACTGACAGTATATATTTGGCTAATAAGAATGTGTACCTAGGACATCGTCGTTTTCTTCCGAGCAGGCATCCCGTAAGAAAGAAAGGCAAGCATTTCAAAGGTGAGGCGGATCATCGGACGAAGCCTCGCCATCGTACTGGTGCTGATGTACATGATATGGTCAAGGATTTGAAGGTGGTCTTCGGAAAGGGTCCTGGTGGACAACCTGTTCCGAATGACGCTGACGGACGCGCACCCATGTGGAAGAAAAAATCTATATTTTGGGACCTACCCTATTGGAAAGACCTCGAGGTCCGCTCCGCAATCGACGTGATGCACGTGACGAAGAATCTTTGTGTGACCCTGCTTGGCTTCTTGGGTGTGTATGGGAAGAGAAAAGATACACCTGAGGCACGGGAGGACCAACAATGTATGCACGGAAAAGACGGCATACATCAGGGTCATGCAAGCTACGCTCTTACCAAAGAAGAGAAGGAAATCTTCTTTGAATGCCTGCTCAGTATTAAGGTACCGTCTGGCTTCTCGTCGAATATAAAGGGAATAATAAACATGGCAGAGAAAAAGTTCCAGAACCTAAAGTCTCATGACTGCCATGTGATTATGACGCAACTGCTTCCGGTTGCATTGAGGGGGCTTCTACCGGAAAACGTTCGATTAGCCATTGTGAAGCTATGTGCATTTCTCAATGCAATCTCTCAGAAGGTAATCGATCCAGAAATCATACTAAGGTTACAGAATGATTTGGTGCAATGTCTTGTCAGTTTCGAGTTGGTGTTCCCACCATCCTTCTTCAACATCACGACGCACGTCCTAGTTCACCTATGCGAAGAGATTAACGTTTTGGGTCGTGTATTTCTACACAATATGTTCCCCTTTGAGAGGTTCATGGGAGTCTTAAAGAAATATGTTCATAACCGTGCTAGGCCAGAAGGAAGCATCTCCAAGGGCCGTCAAAATGAGGAGGTCATTGAGTTTTGTATTGACTTTATTCCTGACCTTAAACCGATTGGTGTTCCTGAATCGCGGCATAAGGGCAGACTGGATGGAAAAAGCACGCTAGGAGGGGAACAAATAATATGTATGGACGGACATTCTCTCACTGAAGCACACTACACAGTTCTACAGAATTCCGCCTTGGTGGCTCCGTATATGGATGAACACAAGAATTTGCTACGCTCCAAACATCCGGAGCGGTCTGATGACTGGATTACACGTGAACAAACCAGGAGTTTCGCCAGCTGGTTGCAAGCACGTACCATGCATGACACCTCTATTGAAGATGACCTGTACTTGCTGTCCCAGTTACCATCTTCGAATATAATGACTTTCAAAGGGTACGAGATAAATGGTAATACATTTTACACGATCGCCCAAGATAAGAAGAGCACCAACCAAAATAGTGATGTCCGCTTTGATGCAGAAACCAAAACGGGAAAGGAAACATATTATGGTTATATACAGGACATATGGGAACTTGACTATCGACGTGGTTTGAAGGTCCCTTTGTTTCGGTGCAAATGGGTCAATATGACACGAGGCGGGGTAACGGAAGACCCGCAGTACAGAATGACAATAGTGGATCTCAACAATCTTGCGTATGCAGACGAACCATTCGTCCTAGCCAATGATGTGGCACAGGTTTTCTATGTGAAGGACATGTCTACCAAGCCAAGAAAAAGAAAAGATAAGGAAGCGAATGCATCGTACGATGAGTCAAAGCGGCACATAGTTCTTTCTGGGAAGAGAAACATCGTGGGAGTGGATGACAAGACAGACAAGTCAGAAGATTATGAAAAGTTTGATGAAATTGCTCCATTCACAGTGAATATTAGCATCCCGTTAAATGATGAAGATTTTCCATGGCTACGACGCAAAGGGACACACGGGAAGAAAAAGTTTCACACCCAAAGATCTGGGATGTGATCGGCTTAACTATCATCACTTTCTTCTGTGTTTCACACCCAGGAGGAAATCTCTGTAATAGTTAGGGTAGCTAGTTATGTGTTTTGGCATTTGAAACGCGAAGAAATTTTATGTGCAAGCAAATTCTTTCATGCATTTATTGATTTTTTCAGCTAAATGACCCTGAAATTAAAAAGCATTTCAAATGAACTCAGAAAAGGATGAAAGTTGGCATGGTATCATAATTTCACCCACATAGCATGTGCAAAAAAGTAGAGAAGGTTACCGCAAAAACTGGATGCACTTCGTGTACAAAATGGACAATCTGTTTCGAAGTATCAGGGTTTCGGACGAAAACTCATCCGTTACAAAGGCATTTCATTTTTAAATAACTTAAGCATTACCAAATTTAATATAATGATAAAACACACTAATATTAAACATAAGAAAAAGAATCACTAGAAAATGTATTTTTAAAGTTAAGTTATTCACAATCTAGTGATTCACACAAATTTCAAATAATTCAAAATTTAAACTATTCAAATTTAAAAACTACCTGCACTAACTGAAAGTTTCTAAAAACTATCAAAAATATTCACAAAGAAACTCTAAATACAGCAAAAAACAACTAAAAATAAATAAAACAAAATAAATAAAGCAGAAAAGAAAAAACTAAATGAAAAAAGCCCACCTACCGGGCCACAGCGGCCTGCATACGACTAGAAACCCAACCTGTTGTTGGGCCAGGATGCAGGCCCGCAAGCCCAATAGGCCCCACAGGGAAGAGTAGCAGAGGTAGGCCCAGAAGGCCTGCTTTAGAGAGGAGCTCGAGACAGCAGCGGCGGCGGGGCTTATAAGCAGGTGTGAGCGCCCTTCGGCTAGCGAGGTGGGACTAAACTTCTGCGCCCCTCGCCTGGCAGCGCACCCCCTTTAGTACCGAGTCATGGAACCAACCGGTACTAAAGGGGGGGCCTTTAGTACCGGTTGGAGCCAGAAACCGGTACTAAAGGGGGGTGCTTCCCACCGCTTGGCCTGGCCAAAACAGGCCTTTAGTACCGGTTGGTGGCTCCAACCGGTACTAAAGGTGTCCCCTATATAAGAAACACTTCGAAAATTTTCAGTTTCTCATCTCCCACTTCTCTCTGTCGCCGCCCCGTCCCGCGCCGTCGCCGCCCCTGTCGCGCCGTCCCCGTCGACTCCGCGACGCCCCCGTCCTCGTCGCGTCGTCCCCGTCGACTCCGCGGCACCCCTGTCGACGTCCCGGTCGCCAATCCCCTCGCTTTGCCGTCGCTGTCGCCTTTGGATCGACCTCGCCTCGCCGTCGCCGTCGCCTCGACCTTGCCCGCGCGCGCTGTGAGCCCCTCCCCCGGCCCCTCTCCTCCCTCCAATCGATCGTAGCGCACACCGGCGCCGGCGCCAGCGCCGACCGTAGCGCACACACACGCGCGCGCTCACACACACACTACATGCACACACACACACACACACACACACACACACTACACACACACTAGACGCGCACACACACAATTTTTCTGTTTTTAGCTTTTAGTTTTTTCTGTTTTTTTGTTTTTCATACAAAGTTTTAGATGAATTAATTAATTAGATTAGATTAATGTCAAATAGTATGTAGAAATGTTAGTTATAATGTATATAATGTCAAATGTTATAGAAATGTTAGTTATATAGAAATGTTAGAAATTTTGGAAATGTTAGTTTTAGCTAGCTAGATGAATTAGATTAATTTCAAATTGTTAGACGATGATCGATGTTTTTTTAGTTTCTTATATTTTTAGTTATAAAATTTGGAATTTGCATATATGAAATCATCACAATCCATCATTTAAAAAATGTTACTTTACTTTTGCGGCATATAGTATTTTGTTGTCGACGATGCCCGGCCCGCATCCTCGCCGTCGACACGTCCGCGACGACGTCCTGCTTCAGAGGATCCATGTCCGGGACTGGGCTCCGCCGGGCTGGCACTGGGAGGTGCTACCTTCAGGGGCGCGACGCTTGGTGAGGAACCCGGCCCCGGGTTCCGTCGTCGACCCTCATCTCCTTTGGTGGCATTCGCGTGGGCCACTTTCGGTGCGGAGGGAGCCGGCCCCGCCGGAGGTGATACGTCGCCGTGTCAGGGAGGAGGACGAGCACGTCCATCGCTACATGGCTGCTATGGACGTCAGGTTCTCCAATACCTGGCAAGTTCTTTGGGGAGATCACCCGAGCTATGATCCAGTGATGGTTCCTTCTCTTTGGGTGTCCACCGCCCGCACCTCAGGAACCGCGAGTGGCCTAGATTACTCTGTAGTATTCGATCTTTATTAGCTTGCTAGCTAGCTAGCTAGTGATGTATTCAATATTATATCTATTATTCGAGATGATGTATTCGAGATTATATCTATTATTCGAGACGATGTATTCGAGATTATATCTATTATTCGAGACGATGTATTCGAGATTATATCTATTATTCGAGATTATACTAAATTGTTTTATATTTCTTTTGGCATAGTTAAATAAAAGCTATGACGGACAATACCGACAGAGAGAGAGAACAGACCATGTTCGATATCATACGCGAGCCAGATGATGATCAGAATGAAGAAGATTTTGACGGCTCCGAATTTCTAAACAACACCGGAGAGGGTGATATGATATTCGATCGCGACGACCGAGAAGATGAAGTCATGAACTACAACGAAGAACATGTTGATCCTGAAACAACAAACACCGGCGAGGTATATATATTTATATAAGTAGGAATCTGGTGATCATCGCATGTTTTAAATGAGTTGAAGATATATTAACGAATCGATCTTTCTTCTTTCAGCCATCCGGATCGAGCAAATCTTCAGGCAAAAGGACGAAACGAGGCCCGAACAAAAAGTTGAAAGAGGGCGTAAAGTACAATATCGAGGCATTCAAACCTAATGGTGAACCATTAGCGCTTAAGAAGATTGCGGACAACTTTGTTCGTCAGTGCGGAGTTCTTGTGAAGGACCAACTCCCGATCTCCCTTCAAGAATGGAGAAAGCCAGCAAATCCACGTCCAGATGTTACTTTTGTCGACGAGAATCAAAAAAATCTGTTTTGGGATACTCTCATGGAACATTTCACCCTACCAGATAATTTCACAGAAGCAGATGTGCGGAAAGTCAAGGATGCTGCTTTTAGGAAGATGGCGGTTGCATTCAAGAACCACAAGAGAATGACGTGGGAGAAGTACGTCAAGGGAGGAAGGAAGACTCCAGTATTCAAGGGGATACTAGAGAATCAAAGTGCTCATTGGGACGATTTCGTGAAATTCAAGGATTCAGAATTAGCTAAGGAACGGTCAAGAATAAACAAGAAGAATGCCAAAAAAAGGATAAGTTCCATAAGCTGGGGCCAGGTGGCTACGCGGTGGCAATGCCTAAGTGGGATAAGTCTGAGAAAGAGATGGAGGATGCAGGTGTCACTCCGGTTACTAAGAGCTGGCCCCCAGGTGCAGGACTTGGTTCTATGCGCATGGGGGGAGTTGGACCCGAAGACAGGCAATGTTTCGACGAAGGCATGTCTGAACGGAGCCGGCGATGCGCTACTTGTTGCAATAGAAGATGCTCGATCGGGGGTGTTCCAGCCCAATAGAGAGAACGGCGAGCTTACGCGTGCCTTGGGAAATCCTGAACACCTGGGAAGAACATGAGGCAAGGGCGCTCTTCCGTGGTATGAGGGGTTTTCAGACTGGAACGCCGACTACAGAACCCGTGCGAGAAAGAAGATTGCGGAGGAGAAGAAGAGGAAGATGGAGGAGGAGCAGAGGAAGCGGGACTATGAACGCCTTCAAGGCCTAGAAGCAAGTCAAGCAGAATTGGCAGCTAAATTCCAGCGGCAGCAGGAGCAGATCGACTCACTTAGCCAGCAAAGGGGGTCTCAGCATCTGCAGCAGCTAGCGGATGATCCAGCATTGGATACCACCGCCCCATCCATGCCGAGAAGCAGCGTGGGTTCCACCCCGGGCGACGCAGTAGTGCTGGATAGATACCCCGTGGATGACATCACAGAGAACACTAACTGCGAGCTACACTTCAAAATGAAGAACATATCCATGAAGGTGGCGGACGCCGTTGCTTTTTCAAATTCCCCTGAGGCAACCTTCCATTGCAACCCGATTCCAGCGGGCTATGCTCGTGTCTTGTTGATGAGGTGGTGGACCCATATTCGGAGCTACAGCTTGACATTCCTGGAGGTGACGACGAGCACACATTGGGAGAGGCCATACATCGTGTCATCCTATGGAGAAAGGATTGCATCATCTTTCGAAGGCCACCGACACCGCGTCACCCGACTCCTCGTCTAAGTCCGCCACCGAGTCAGCAGACTCCCGCTCCTCCAAGTCCACCAACGCGTGAGGCCACTCCTCCTCCTCCAAGTCCGGCAAAGTGTCAGGCCACTCCTCCTCCAAGTCCGACACAGCATCAGACGTCCACTCCTCCTCCAAGTCCGGCACAACCTCAGGCCACTGCAAGTCCGGCACAGCTTCAGGCCACTCCTCCTCGTCCAACTCAGCCTCGTCAGCCGTCTCCGCCGCCTCAGCAGTCGCAGAAGAGACATCCCGCAGCTATGGTGCGTAGCGGTACGAGTCGAGGTCATAGTACAGGAAGTACAGGCGGAGGCAAGCAATATAAATATGGTCCAAACCTCTCTACTCCTCTTCCTGTGAGGGCTTACAACAGGACCGAGGAGCAAACCAATGCCATAGTGCAGGCAGAAGTCGACGCCCATTTTGGACCGAAACCGCCACCGCCGTCAAGGGAGAAAGTGCCTGTGGAAGTAGTTGACCACTTCATTCGTATGGCTCAACCACCAGCTCCTAAGCCTGTTGACTCAGACTATGAGCGCCACATCAGGAAGTTACATCGACGACGTCTACAGAAGGAGGTGAGCTCGAGCTTGAGCAAACAACAAGCAGCTGTCAAACAATGCGGGAAAACCGTTGCCCAGCTGGGAAAACAGGCGGCACAATCGATCCCCCCGCTTGTTGTGCCGCCAACAACACGTGACAGTACGCGCGCCCAATATTATTGTGGCCAAACAGTTTACGTTCCCGAGGTGGGCGATGTGGTAATAACCCAGGAGCATATAATGCAGGCTGAAGAACTCAAGATCACTGTTGGACAACTCCTCGAGATCGAGGACATGCCTGGGATTACAGAGGAGGAAATAAAACGGAAATATGTCCGGGGCCAACCTTTGGTCGAGCCAGAAGATGTCAACAAGCTCCCAACGAGAATGTATGAATTGCATCAATGGTACATGGACATTACCAAGAGATCCAATCGAGAGTCCCTCATGGTGAATGTCAAGAAGGATGATTACTACCATGAGAAAGCTGTGGCCGTTGAGTATCCTGAACTGTTTCAGTTATACAATCAAGACGCACTCGACAAATCTATCGTCAGTTGCTATTGTCTGTAAGTGATTTTTTTCTGTAATGTAAGTCTCAAGCTAGCTGTAGTGATTCTTTTGATCAGTCATTACCTGTAATTATCCTCACTATATTCTTTTTTGTGGTATTATGCAGGATGAAGATGTATGAAATGAGAAAAGGTGGACGCTATGGCATTGGGTTCATTGACCCAAACACCGTTAATGAATACACATGGAAAATGAACAAGCATCAAGAAAAAGAGGTAGAGGATAGCATGCTAGAGTTCTTGAAGAGCCTCAAATACAATGAAGATATACTACTTCCTTACAACTTCCAGTGAGTCACACTTTCTTGTACTACAAATTCTCTGTTTTTGCCTACTAGCTAGCTACATGTTTTTGCTTACATATGCCCGCTTAATTAAGACATGCAAACGTGTGTGCATGCAGATTTCACTGGATCTTGTGTATCATTAAAGTTGACGCCGGAACAATTGAAATACTGGACTCGCTACTCAAAGCAAATAGTGACTATAACATCTTGTTTGGGATAGTCAACAGGTAATTTCAATCATTATTAACTATATATCTCGGCCTATTTAGTTCGTCATTAATTTCATGATATGAACTATTTAATAACCCCTTTATTCATTTTCTTTGTCAGCGGGCAGGGCTTGGGCAAGGTTCATCAGCGTCACGGAAGGCGAATGGAAACCAAAGCTGAAATGGTCTCGATCCAAGGTAAGTAATTAAGTAGTACTAGCTAGCTAGCTAGCTGCCATCTCTTTAATTATCATGCTTGATTAATTATTATCTGATCAAATTAAATTCCATTCTCGTAATAAAGGCCCTGAAGCAGGCGTAGGGGACTGATCTGTGTGCATTCTGCATTTGCGAGAACATTCGCATGATGGCGTCCGAAAGGAGCAGATCTCAAAGACAGGAATGGGTACGCTTGTCAGAACACTATTCACAATTTTTACACCATTATCGATATCTAGTCACACAACTAATACACATACATATTGATCTCCTTCTTAACAGTTCAAAGAGGTGCGGGACAAGCTCCTATCAACGGAGCGCGTAGAAGCACTTCAAGAGGAAATAGCGGGATTTTTGCTCGACCAGGTCATAAATCTGAAGGGAGAATACTATTACCCGCTACCGCCCCCATGAACCACTTCCAATTGTCATCGTGCTCCGAAGGCACCAATTAGGCTAATGCCACTGGCTCCGAAGGCAACATGCATATGTAGGAGAAATTGTATATAGCTATACATGTGTGTATGTGTAAATTAATATGGTGGTTTGTGAGACATTGATGATATATATATATATATGATTGGTTCTACTAGAAATTCTATATATATATATATATATATATATATATATATATATATATATATATATATATATATATATGCATAACGTGTACAATGTGTAGTACCGTAAAATACCAGCAAACGAAAAAGAATTAAAATGGAAAACACAAAATTAAATGAAAAAGAAATCATAAAACCAAAAACCCCACAACCATTTAGTACCGGTTGGTGTTACCAACCGGTACTAAAGGGCTCCCGGCCCCCGGAGCTGGCTCGTGCCACGTGGATCCCCTTTAGCACCGGTTCTTGCTGAACCGGTACTAAAGGGGGGGGGGGGCTTTAGTGCCGAAACGTTAGTGCCGGTTCCTAAACCGGCACTAAAGGGCCTTACGAACCGGTGCTATTGCCCGGTTCTGCACTAGTGCTACTGGATCTGGATCGGCTCCCGTGACTCTTCCTCCCTCTGTTGGTAAGGACGCACTAGCTCCGCTACTACATTTTGAAGTGAAGAATCAAGCAGAATCCAATTCAATCCAGGTGGATCTCTATCTTTGTGGCCTTTTGTAACAGATCCGGCATGGAGGTCAAACCTGGCGTCGGTTTGTCTTAGCGGAGCGGCCGTGTGGTGGCCGGTCTACGACATGGCTCATTGGAGGTAGCAGCGACAGCGGCATCACAGTTTCCTTCCCCGTCCATGAGGTCTGATCTCCCGCCCGCCCCCTTCACTGGTGACTTGTTCTTGTTTTTTTTCATTTTACTTTGGACTAATCTCATAGCTTCTTGGTCAGTTCGTCTTAAATCTTCCGTGACCACGAGATAATTTTCATGAATTAGTATCTTAATTGATTTTGGTTTGTGGCTACCTAATTCTAGAGATGGAATAGAATAGAATAGGTTGAGGGGATCGATCTGAAAGTGAGTAGGCACATATTTCAGTGTAGGTTAGCTGGTGGTTTTGGAGCAAAATTGTACGCCCCGAAAGAAATATCTACACACGGGAGAGAAAAAGAAAATGGTATTTCGAAACATCTGAACGACATTTCAATGCAACGGGAGCACCATATCTGTAGAGTGCTAAAGCTGCACTTGTTGTTTTCATTTCCTGCTATTCGATTTGCTATTAATCTTACTTTCTCAATGTACAGATGTGCTTCACAAATTTTAAAATATCTTGATGATTAACACTTTAACTTAAGGAGATATTTCCATAAGTAAGTTTAGTTTCTTCCTATGTTGGGTTCTATTAGCTTATTCTGAATCTGAACATGACATGACGAACCACTGAGACGTGATCAGATCAATTTGTTTTGTGTGTGTGTATAACAAGTTCCTTTGATTGATTGGCATACATCTCCGGCACACATACTGGAACACGGCGGTCTAGCCAACCTCTGGCCTCCGCTTCTTCCTCCCCGACGGTGCTGTGGACCAACGCTGGGTTCCGCTACCCCTGACCGTGGCCTAACATGCACGAACTGAAGATAAGTTATTCTATTTCTTCCTTAAAGTGAGATCGTTTGCTTCTCTGATCCAGTTCTAGTAATTTGTACAAGGCCTTAGCTTGTTGTCAGGGAGGAACTTTCATCTCATTGCTAAAACTTAGGTAAACTGTGGGCATACAAAATACATCTTTGTTTTTGTTGCCTTACAAACATGGCTGTGAACAAACCGAATGTTGGCAAACAATCGTATATCCATTTTCACTTATTATGATATTTCTGAAAGTGAAAGGGACTAAGGATAGCACAGAGAGCAGAGAGCACACGGGTTATGTTGGAAAAATTGGTCGAAGTTACAATGCATTAGCTGGCATAAATATAGCACAACTAGCATGCCTAGATGCACACAACGTTGATGGTAAGATATGCTTGACAACTACCTAACAGGATCAGATTATTCATTTTGTAAATGTAAAAAAAATATTTATTGTCTTCACAACGTCCACCACTGAATATCTCTATGTATTTCTAGACCTTGATTTGATATTAAAAAGACAATCCAATTTATCTTCACGCTTATGTCCTGGAAGGTTTCAGAATCTGTATCTATATTCGTGATTGCTACTGCATGTATTCTGACTCGTCTTGTACCTTCATTAAAATGAAGTAATACTTAAGCTATGTATGAGTCTGATTCGTGCAAGCCTTGTTCCTACTGTTGCCACCTTGTATAAATATATACTGGTTCGTGCAATACTTGCTCCTACTTCAAATTTTTAGTTTGAACGTACCTATATATAATTGCATCAGACTGAATTTGTAGTCTGATTCGTGAAGTAGGAGCAAGGGTTGTTCCTACTACTGCCACCATGTATAAATATATACTTGTTAATTTCATTTAACTATTTTTTTCTGTCACAAATAATAGTACTATGCTGGTCAAGTGGGCAGCGTATAGAATCGTCTTGCACAGAAGTAACACGGATAATATAATCAATGGGTTTATGATAGAAAATCATTTCTGTATATCCTGAATGAATATAAACGATGCATGATTATTTCAAGTTGCACTTTCCTATCTATTATCTCATTGTTTATCAAGTATTTTCATGTTTCATAGTCCACTACATTACAATGGGTTTATATGGCCTCAACTACTGCTGCTATAGTAGGAGTTCTGTGATGTGTGTTTCGTCACTTTGTCATTTGACACACTTTTCTTTGGGTTAATTTTAAGCAACCTCATGTTTAATCTTGTTTTATAGTAGATACAATGTTATTCTCATTTGTAGGCACTACAAGATTTAAGAATTCTGGACATGTAATTCATTTTTATATTTGTTGCAATTTTCTTATTTCTACTATCTATCCATATGTGCAAATATCTAATATTCTTGTTAATATGCTAGGTAAGATTGGATACTGTGCTACTTGGTGCTGCCCATCACGGCATGATCGTTGCCATCAAGAACGTCGATGGCAAGAGCTTGAATAACAGCCTCGATAGTTTATATGTTCTGTTGATGTAAAATGGATTGTACTGGTTCATAACTCTGTTGTGTGATATATTTTGTCAATCTATGATGTATGTCATCACTTTGTAGATGATTTTTTAAATTGCTGTGTTGTAGATACATACAGATGGCTATGTTAAACTTTGTAATGTTTCACACCTTGCAAATATTTTTTGTTGGGAAAATTTGGCATTAGGATTTGTGTAACACCCTTTAAATTGGCCCTTAAAAACATAGTTAAATTCTGGCCAAAAGAAACGGGATAATGGGCTAAGCCAAATTTAAACCGCCCTTTAAATTGTGCCTAAATCCATGACGAATTTCGTGACGGAAAATAGTATCGATGTAGGCAGCCACGTAATTCAAATTACTCAATTGAAAATCCTACGTGGCGTTAGTCCATGACAGATTGTTCCGTCACAAAGGTTTGGGCCTGGGCGGGCCGGGGGCAGATCCATGACAGCTAAGAACCGTCATGGTAGGTATGATATCAAATTATGACGCGATATACATGACGGATTTCAAATCCGTCAAGGATGGACACCCATGACAGTTTTTCACTAATTTGTGACGGAGTAGATCCGTCATGTATTAACAGATTTCTTGTAGTGTACACGAGGGAAAACTCTTCGTCCTGCCCGCTCCCGCGAGCAGGGGGGAACCCTAGATCGAGCCGCCACCCACCTCTTCCCCCGCCTCCCCCCTCGCCGCCGGGCAAAGCCCGGTCGGCGTAGGCGGCGGCGGGGCTCTCTTCCCCCTCGTTGGCCAGCCGCAGCGCGGGATGCGGTGGTCACATGAGGGCGCGGCTGGCCTTGCCGACGGCGCGGGCGGCCGTGTTCGTGGCGGAGGCGGCGTGGATCCGGCTAGGCGTGGGGCGGGGGGGGGGGGCTGCGAGCGACTAGTGCATTGGTGCGTGGCGGCAGGCGGTTTTGGCGGCGGCGGCTGTCGCATCGCGGCAGGGTGCAGGGGGCAGAGGGCACCGGTGCTGGGGTCGTGCGCGAGTACGCCTGAGCCGACCCTGGCTTGGGGTGGCTGGCTGCTTCCGGCTGTGCTCTTGGCAGCCAGTGCGCTGGACAATCTGGTGGATGCGTTCCCGGCGGATTCATCACCTGGAGTCCGGCGGGCGGCGCGGGATGGGCAGTGGCCTGGTGTGGCTGCAGCTTCGGCTGTGGAGGGATCCACTATAGCTTGGCAAGTCGTCATCTGCGGCGGCGGCTGACATGTTTCGGCGTCGGTTCGTTCGTAGGCGGCGTGCGGCGGCCTTCGATTCCTCTCCCCGTTGCCCGCACACCACTTCCGCCGAAGGTCTGGGCTTTTCCCAGCTGTGGTTCATCGCTCGTCTCGCACCCGGCTGCAGGACCGCGCTCGTCTCGCGCCCGGCAGCAGGACCATGCCCGTATCGCGCCCGGCAGCAGGACCGCGCCCGTCTCGCGCCCGGCAGCAGGACCGCGCCCGTCGCGCGCTCGACAGCAGGACTGCGCCTGTCTCGCGCCCGGCAGCAGGACCGCGCTAGTCTAGCGCCTGGCAGCAGGACGGGCCGATGGCGGCCAGTTGGGGGCAGCTCAGGGGTGCGAAAGGCGGGGCCTTTCCACCCGTCTCTTTAGGTGGCGTGGTGCTGGATGATTGGTGAGGTGGCGTCGAGGCCTTGGATGCGGGGGCGGCGGCCCTGGTGGTGGTGTCGCGGTGCTCATGGGCAAAGCCCGTGTCTTGGTGCTGCCCTGTGACCATGGTCGTGTGGGCGACATGGTCGCTGGGGTGTGGTGTTCGGTGGCGGTGAGTATTGGCCGGGGTGAAAATCTGTTCTATCTTTGGACGGACCGGCGGCGGCGAAGCTCGTTCCCTTCATGAAGGCGTCGCCGCGGCCATCACTGCCCGTCGTGTTGCTCTAGGGGAAACTCTGACTCTCAGGTCGGGCGTTGGCGGCGCTCCGGTGTCGTATCGTTCCTGAAGGCACTGCCTTGGAGACCACGGTTCGTCATATGCGGCTTCATCTCTTCGCGGTGGCGTGTTCATGGTCGAGGACCCGGCTGCTCTTGTAGAGCTTGGGGTGGTGTTGCTGCGCTCAGCGCTTATGTATCTTGCCTTGGGTGTGTGCATGTGTTGTGGTGGCATGCATTTGTACCGGGTTGTTTTTGATCAATGCTTTATATATAAAGCGGAGCGAAAGCCTTTTTCGGTAAAAAGAGTACATGAAGAACTGAGTACAACGTCACTCTACACCTTACACCTCCTTCCATTCCACAACAACGCCCTCGAGAGGGATAACGACACGAAGCCGAATCCATGAAGGACAAAGGTTTTCACCCGGGAACGGACATGGAGGAGAGCCTCACAATGAAGTCTTGAAGAAAAAAAACCAGTGCCCACAGATGTCGCCGTCGTTGGCGACCAAGCATAAAGCTTTTGTTCGGCAACTCACCCGTGCCACCATGAGGTCGTGAGGGTAATAGTGACAAGATCAGATCCACGGGCCCGGATCAGGGTGCCGCCACTTCCAGAGGCAGAGCAAGCCTGAGTCACTCGCTGTCATAGCTCTCGCCGCCCACACAGCTAAGAGACATAGCCACCACCACTGCCATGGTGCCCAGTAGAGAGCCAACCAGGCGAACAACCTTCCAAGGCTGTCGCCCCGGCATCCAAGCTCTGACAAAAATTCTAAGAAGATATTGTCAGGTGCATTAGAGCATCTTCAGCCGTTGGCCCCTCAGGAGGCGCTAAACATCGCCGCCTAGGGGCGTACCGGCGCTAACCGCGCGCTGAGGGCGTGATGCTCCCCAGTCGCCGCGCCCACATTTTTTGGAAAAACAAATTCCAGCACAAACAAGACGCAAATTCAACCAAACTTCGGCGAGTTCATAACATATTTAAAAAAATTACAAAAGAATAAAAAAACACTACTAGACCCGCCGTCGACCTCGCCGTTCCTCGCCGCCCGTCGTCCGCGAAGCTCTACATGCCAAGGAGCCTGTAGAATTTCGTGGAGTCGCCGCCGCCGTCGTCGTCGTCGTCGCCTCCTCCGCGGCCGCCGTCCCTGCTGTTCCCCTGCCCAGGGTCGCCGACGCGCGGCGGGTTGGACGATCCGGGGGCGTCCTCGTCCTCGTCACTGTTGAGGATCACCACGCCGTTCTCGTCCTCGCGCCCACGCTGGCGGGCGGCTATCTCCTCCAGGGCTCGGCGCTGCTGGACCGTTTCGTCACGGAGGTAGTCGTCCCGCGCCCACTTTAGGGCCTCCTCGTCGGAGAAGCCGCGCTGGACTATGGCCTCGTACTCCACGGGGAGGCCGGGCTCCACCTTTGGCCTGACCAGCCGGGTAGAGGTGGGGGAGGAGTCGGCGATGCGGACGCCGGAGCTGCGGGTGTGCTGGCTGATCGGCGCGTCCTGGGGCTCTGGCTTGACGGGGAGGAGGGAGGGAGAGCCAGACGAGCGTCCGGACGAGGAGGAGGACACCGGGTCCAAGCGTCTTGGCGTCCATGAGCTCCCACGCCGACGGGAGAAGGAAGAGGAGCGGGGTACTCCAGCCTCGGCGTGTTGACGCCCTCGATGTACTCGAGGACGGCCTCCAGCATGCGGCCGGGCACGCCCCACCATCGGCAGCAGCTGTCGGAGTTTAGCCTTTCGGAGGGCACAACGCCGTTGGTGGCTCGAGCTGCTCGGTGTGGTGGCAACGGAAGTACTGCTTCCACAGCGGGCTGTCGGGAACTTACCTCGGCCCTTCCCTCGCCACTTGCGGTAGAGAGGCGCGGATGCCGGCAATCTCCGCACGACGCGCCGCCCCGGTGGGCGGCGGTGGCACCAGGACCCCGCCGGCGCTGATCGTCCAAGCCCCGGGCATCCGCATGTCTGGCGGGACCGGGTACTCGGCCTCATAGAGAAGCCGAGTTTCGTCCTCGTGAAGGTGGCGGCGGCCGAAGCCGTTCGCCGCCACGCCGTCGCCTGGAAAGCGCTCGGCCATTGCGTGAACTGGAGACGGCGAGAACAGAGGGAGGAACGGGGGCATCGGAGGTGGAGAGACTGTGCGTCACCGGTGCGGGAGGGGTCGGCTTATATATGCGGCGCTCGCGTGGCCGCCGTGTGTACGCGTAGCGGGTGAGAGGACGTGCGTCGTCTCGTCTTCACTGCGCCGCCCGTGAGGCACCAATGGAGGAGGCTGACCGGCGCGGCAGCTTTGGCATTGATTCCGCCGCGGGAACCGAGGCGATGAGGACGACGAAGCGACGAGAAGCGCCAAGTCGCTGCCAAGGAGGGCCCGCCGATTTTTGCGCCAAAAACGGTTCGGGCGGCACCCCCAAGCGCGTCGAGTTCGGCCTGGTTCCGCCGGCGCCAATTTCGTCCCGAGCCGGCGAAAAAAGGGTCTTTGGAGACGTGACTAGGCCAATTTTTTGGCGCCGGCGGCCGAAAAATCGCCTAGGGGGCCTTGTTAGGGGCGCGGCTGAAGATGTTCTTATACATAGATTTGCCCATGAGGCAAAATCCCTATGGCACACACATTAGCCATGGGAAAACGCACCAAGTTTGATTTGAGAAAAACACGATAAACAAAAATAATACTTTGATGTAGAAATAATATTGATGTGCCTCACAAATAGTAATAGTAACTTAAATTTGTGAATGGCAAGAATCCACAAGGGGGCGTAACATTGTGGCGCAATGCAAAAAGTAACTGAAATTTGCCAATGGCAAAATCTAAAGGGAGACAAAACACTGATGTGCGTGGCAGAAAGTATCTTAGATTTGCCAAAAAGGCAAAAATCTCCGTAGAGGCTAAACATTGCCGTGCAAGGTAGAAAGTATCTTGGATTTGCCATTCATTGGTTTGAAATAAAAATGCCATGGTTTGTACAATAAAAATGCCATGCATGGTTTGTTCATTTCACCTGCAATAGATATATTTTATCGCTGACAGAAATTGCCATGCCGACACATGTTGATTTTCCATGATAATTACAATGTAATTACCATGGTTTCTACAAAACAAATGCCATAGTTTCTATAAAAATACAATGGTTCCTTCTAAAAAGAGTTAAATACACTACAGGTGCTCTAACTTGTCCGACGCGATCAGTTTAATGCCTAAACTTGAAAAATATACATAAGTGATGATGTAACTTCTCTAGACGTTCAAATACGGTGCTTCTGGACGTACGCCGACGTATCAACTACCCGTGTGGCATGCCAGCGTGTTGTTGGGCCACATGCCAGTGGCTGCAGGCGCGTTGTGAGTTGTGCGTGTAGTTTCTTTTTACAGAAATGCACCTGGACTTTAGTTAATTCTTGGAAAAATCGTTACAGGCACTGGACACACACTGTTTTTTTATGGGAACACGCCTGTACTTTAGTTAATTATCACAAAAATATAAACACAAGTTGGCATGAAGGGAATTCGAACCACAGACCTGTTGGTTGCCTAACAAACAAGCGGACCAAGAGGCCACACTTTGGTTTACATTTAACTGCTAGCTAGCAATGCACGATTCCACGTATCGCTTTGCACATGTTTTCTACAGTTCTTCTGAAGTACTGCTTCTTTTTTTCGAGTAAAGTTTCAGTTTAATTTTCATGATACATAAATTTTCTCATATGAAAATATAAAATAATTATCAATATGCAATACTTGTTTATTTTAGATATCTTTATTTTATTTTCATTGTTGTGTACCTTGAAGAGATAAACATGAAATTTTTCTAAAATTTATGTGGACATAAAAATTTGAACGTATATTAATAATTGTTTTGTAAATATATGCATCCTAATAGCGGACCATAAGCACGACCAATTATTGTATATCTTCATTCTATTTTTAAAATACACAATTATTTAAAATTGACAATACTTTATTTTAAAAACTGTTCAACATGTATTAAATATTATTGTGTGACAATAATAAATTCTAGAAATGTACTAACATGTTAAGCATGTTTGTAGAAATTTAAGAATAATATTACACAATATTATTTTAATAAGCATTCAACATTCTCAAAAAAACATGGTGAGCATTTTCTAAAATAATATGAAAATGGAAAATGAACACGAACGTGAACTTGTATTTCAAAAAATGCTCACTATGTTTTTAATATACGTTCAACTTTTTAATTCCACATAAATTTTAGAAAAAGTTCATGTTTATCTCTTCAAAGTACACAATAATGAAAATAGAATAGAGATATAAAATAAACAAAATTTCATATTGATAATTATTTTATTTTTTCATATAGAAAAGTTTATGTATCATGAGAACTAAACAGAAACTTCACTCGAAGAAAAACAAGATAGTAACTTGGAAATAAATAAAAAGTAAAATTACTCCAGTAAATGCATATGCAGAGCGATATGTGCAATCATCTATATATAAACTGCTTGCTGATAATTAAGCGCAAACTAGACCGAGGGCGCCTGGTCCACTCGATTGTCAGGCGACGAGGATGTCCCTTGTTCGAATTCCCTGCACGCTCGCTTCCTGGTATTTCTTGCGAGTATTAATTCAAATCAAGGGGTATTTTTTGTGAGAATTAATTAAAATCCAGGGAATTCTTGTAAAAAACACGCGTAGCTCATAGCGCGCGCCAGCGCCTGCAGCCACTAACATTTGGCCCAGCAACACGCTAGCATGCCACACGGGCACTTGATACGGCGACACATGTTCAGAGGCGTCACTTTTGTGTATTTTTCAAGTTTAGGCACCAAACTAACCGCACCGAACAAGTTATGGCACCTGTAGTGTATTTAACTCTTGTAATTTGCTAGAGTCAAATTGAAGGAAAATGGATCATTAATTCCCTTGAACCAAGTGAATTCAATCGACAGTGGCCAAAACAAACTTTGTAGTACTCCATGTAAAGAAAGAAATATATTTCTTTACAGAAGGAGTAACAAAAAAGAGAAAAAGAAAAATAAATCCGCATGCTCGTCCTGGGTGACATACAAAGCGAGGGCACGTACGGGAGATATCAACAGAAATAACATATTCATGTAAAAAAAAGAAATAACATATTCGACCCTAAAAAACATCGTTTTAGACCTCAGTTTCCTCCTGCCTTCTCTCCTCGTCCTTTTCATGGCAATTGCATCTGCACTGCCTGTTGATCAGTATAGTAGCTGCTTCCACCTCCTGAGCTTGAGCCAGAGGTGTTACCTGTGCAGTTTTCTCGTCACGGCATGATAGCAACACATGGATGACGATGTAGAGCAGCACGTCGACGAGGAGCACGACCACATACCCGAACGTCTCCCACCTCCGGGCGCAACCTGAGGCGTACGCGAAGAGGAGGCCAACAAGGGCCAGCAGGATGGAGGACTGCGCCACCCGGAGCAGCTCGTCGGACTTGCTTGGAGGACTTGTTGTGGCTCCTCTAACATCCCGGAGCTGCTCCTTCCGCTTCCGGGCCAACATATACAGCGGCTCGTCCAGCTGTAGCAGGAAGATGACGACGATGGACGCTAGGAAGGAGACGGAGTTGCTGTAGAAGAATAGACTGTAGCGGCGGTTGTTGCTATCTTGCAGGACGGGACGGGGTCGCCGGCGGCATGCCCGTCGATGCTTCTGCTGTCCGTGTCCGGCCAGACACCTCCGGGTGGGATGAGGCCGGCTTGGTACGTGACGCTCGCCACCAGGATGCTCACCACCATCAGGTACTTGCGCGTGGTGTATCTAGCCGTTTCTTTGTCGTCCTCCTCCTCTGCTTCCTGTTCCTGGGGCTGCGGCTCCTCGACGGAATCTTCTGTCTCATCTCCTCCTTCCTGTGACTGGGGCTCCTCCTCGTTAATGTCTCCTCCTCCTTCCTGGAGCTGGGGCTCGTCCTTGTCTATGTCTTCTCCTCCTTCATGTGTCTGAGGCTGGGGCTGCGGCTGCTCGTTGCTTCGGCGGCAGAAGAATATCGTGCATCTACTGAGAAACTTGAGTGCTAGGAGCAGCAGGATGATGAAGACCAACAGTCCGGCGACCAGTGCGACCAGAAAGAGAGGCGTCCGCCGTTGGCGAGAGCTCCCGGCGGCGTACGCGCGGATGAGGCCGAACAAGCCTGACACAGCGCATGTTGGAGTTAAACACGACGTGTAGTCCGTGTTGGCTTCAAAGTCGTCACCTAGTAGGATTAGGAGTAGTAACCGAGTAGGTTAGCTAGCCAATCCTTGCTACTGTTTGTATAGCCCCTTGTAAACACAATCCACATTACAACATGACCCCACCTATAGCAACGCTTTTTTCGTATCTAAAAGTCCATATATGCGTTGCTAGGGTCTTTACCAACAGATTGGGATGCGTAGCCCTATCCAGCGTTGCTAGCGCATAATGCAACGCTTATACTACTGTTGGTAAAAGGGACCGTTGCAAGAGTACAACACATAAAACCGGTTTTTACAACACTTTTATACGTTGGTGCTTAATTCTGATTGCTAGGCAACAGAGAATTTCCAAGGCTTCAGGTGTTTGTGCATATATAATATAAATAATATTGTATAATACCAGCAATTAAATTAATGCTCCACATAATAATGATAATTATGTGTATCAAGTGGGAAAAAATAAGAAAATATACTCACAAGAGGAAGAAATCATATATTAGATAAAATTGTTGGATTACAATAATGGATATTACAGGAGGAACACCATCCAAATGTGATGCATAATCTAATATTTTCTTGACAACAAAATCTAAACTAAAATCATCCATCAACATCCCTACAACTTAACTAAAACTAATTGCGGAACATCGTCCAACAGGAACGTCCCACAACTTAACTAAAATTGAAAGCATCCATCATCATGAACCAGAGTATCATCATCATCGTTGCAGTATACTTGTTACGCACCCATATAATCATCCATATATCATTTCAATCTACAAAGAAAATAACAAAATGAACTGTTAACACATAATGCATTGACATGATGCAAGTAGTGATAAAGGCAGGATATTAGACACGTACAAAGGTTGAAGGCCATGCAATATTTTTTTCTGCATTACCAATAGTATTGCAGTTTTTGCGACTCTGTACCAAATCTTCAGTTTATGCAAGTGTTGTATTACACTGCCCAAAATGTACTTTAATTTCAGCACCATCAAGTTTAAATTTAGGATCATAACTTAGAACTGTAGCAAACTACGTCCCTGTTATGATTCTGAAAATACACCAGCATGAGTGTTCATGATCATTGATGACTAATCCAGACGCCACAATATATGACATAGCCTGCAGAACAACATGGCTCAATAACATTATATGGACAGTAGCCTAAGCTGTTGTGCGTTCAAAGGCAATGTGTGACAGTACTACTTCTCTTCTCTTCTCCATTTAATTAGCAAACTGAACCAAAATAGTTTGTCATCGGAAACTGAACCAAAACATTTAGCTCTAGTTGGTTTCAGTCATCCAACAGGAAATAGACAAACCTACATGTGCTCACCATGCTTTGGAACAAATGTACAGCCCCAAATCCACTGAAACGAATTTACATGGTCATCACCAGCCTAGAGATCCATTGCTAATTTTGTACACCTACAGTCAAACAGTTTTGTGTCAACCGACAGATTTATTTATTGCTAAATATATCTACTGAAGCCTACAGCCCCAAATCTTATAAATTTGCATCGACACAGCATAGAACCTAGCATGGCTCAATGGTCATGGACACAACGAGCAGTAGTACAGTAGGGAGAGGGAGAGTGTATACCTTCCATGGTGTCCCCCTACAACAAGTTGGTGCGCGCAGCTGCAAAGCCAAGGGGAAAAGGTTACAGGTGTCTCATGCATCTCTAGAACAGCGCAGCACAAGTAAAGCTTCATCAAGTTCCATTCCTACTTAATAAAAGGAGAGAATCTATATTCCTCCCGTTCTATGTGTCCTAGTTACTATCTTGGCAACTTTACATCTTACTCAATGAATTTATCACTGAGTTAGTTAGACTAATCATCAACCAGTGCATATGCACGACAATTTTAGTTGGCCATGTATAACTAGAATATTTTTATGTAAGAAAAAAATAAAACCATAAATTTTAAAAGAAGCATACTTTTAACTAATTGACAAATATTACATGTGATGCTGTGTTGGCTTCCATGTTGCTGAAATAAATTTATTTTCATAAAGGCATTTATACAAACTATTTATCATTCCTATAAATAAACTTTCCAAATTATAATTTATATTTAAAAGTCTGGGATCCGGGGTTAGTAAATATAGAGAGGATATTAGTCAATATTGTGATTTCCTTTAATTACATAGCAGGATTCTAAATCTTGCGTGCTCCTAATATTAGCTATCGAGGAACCCCAAATGGATCCCATGCTTTAGTGAGTTCGTGTAAAAAAAAGGAAACCACACTTTCTAGTTAGAAAAAAAAACTAAAGTTAATGTACAGGAATATCTGTCTTATATAAACCTTCATTAAGAAATGTTTTCTGAAATAAACACGTACATTACTCAAATCTTCTAGATAAGAAACACACCAATGATTATGTTGTGGTTGGCTGGAGGCAGCAGTGCAATACTATTGTTTGGAACTTTGATTATGTAGTGCTGCTGGAGGCGACCAGAGCTGCAGACCACCCCAACTGGATGCTTTCACTCCCTACAACACAATCGAGTCAAAAGGAGCATCAATACATGCGTAAAAGACAGGTTTTTTTCTTAATAAAGCAATAGTGATAAAGTCAATTGTATGGTTCTTTCTTCTGTTATGAGCTTTAAGGATGGAGAATAGAAAACAAACCGCCACACTTTCGCCAGACTTTCTTCTGCTATGTTATAATTTATATTTAAAAGTCTTGGATCCGGAGTTAGTAAATATACAGAGGATATTAGTCAATATTGTGAATAGAAAACAAATCGCCACACTGCCATTTCCTTCACTTGACAGCCTCGCTGCCAAAGACGCCCGCGGGCGCCTAATCTGCTTCAAACTGCCGTTGCTACACCTCCGCTGCCACATGAACCATCGTTAGATTGATTTAGTAATTAGCCTAAAAGAATATATGTTGGCCATGGTCAAAACCTGAAACAGGAGAATACTAAAGATTGGAAAAGAAAATAATCAGGGCCTTGGAGATATATACTGTATTAATTAGACCCTAACCTGGTTTTTAACTATACCTAGGTGTTTTGTGTAGTAATTGCCTCAAACACACTGGTTACTGCGTAGATGGGCTACAGAATCCCTCCCTACAATGATGTTACCCTAGAAAGAATATGCAGCCAGGGGTTGATTTCTAGCCACTACTGCTTGCAAGGCAGCAACATAGTAGGTGTATTGCCATGGTTGGAGGCCATGCCGACCTTCCCAGCCTCAACACATCGGGACTCAATCCAGGATGTGGTCGTCCTCTGTTTTGACACTTTAGCAGCAAAACAAAATCAAATTGACCTCAACCAGCAGGCACTTGCTCCCAAGCAGTAGAAAATCCTAACACCTCCAGAACAAAAATTTCTCCTGATCTGCCACGAACCAGAGCAGAGGGAGGAGTGGACCAACTCACCTGAAGCCGGAAGAGGAAGCTCGTGGCTGCTTCATCCTGAGCCGTAGCAAGGTTGTCCACTGGACGTTCCTCCCCGCAAGTCTACATGAGAAGTGAAGAGCAGAGGTTAGACAAGGGAGAGAGAGAGGATGAAGCCAGGGGAGGGGATGCACTCACCGGATGAGACGAGGACGACAACGACATGGCCACCGGCAACAGATCCGACGCCCGGAACCAAGCCATGCGGGATGGGTCGCGGGTGGGTTGTGGTGGCCTCAAGCGCTGGATCTAGCTGGATGGGAGGGCTCCACAGAGCGAAGGGACCTCGGGTTGTGCTTCGCGGTGGTGGGATTCGCCGAACATTACCTGATGGAGCCGCCGCAGGTAGCGCGGCGAGGAGCCGCATGAAGAGATCGGGATGGGACGCGAGAGGGACGGTTGGGTGGGGATTTGGCGGATCTGGCAGCCTCCAGAGCTTTGAGGTGGGAGGTGGGGAGGGTCGGCGCAAGGGAGACGAGGCAATGGTGGCGGCGATTCGGGAGAGACGAGGGAGTCGTGGGCTCTGTTTCTCGCGCGTCTCTGTCTCTCTCCTGATAGGGTTATGAGCTGCAAATTTATAACGCATATCCTACAACCCATATATGTGTATCTATTCTGAATTTTACAACATATACTCAAAACGTTGTAGAATTTTCGTTGCTTTATAGGGGGGTTTCCTTGTAGTGCCAGAACGATCAAAGCAATACAAATCGCAGGACCGACACGGCCCTATTTGCCATCAACTCGTGTGTTCTCGCGTGCGTGAGTTCCATCGGTCTAGCCGGCGGCGTATTGTTACGTATACGTACGTGCATGTGCTAGATCACGTAGGATCAATCGACTTGCCTATCTACTTGCTTGTTGTTTGCTACAACTCGATCGGCCGGAAAGTAATCGGTCGCAGTTTGCTTGCACGTGCATCTCGCCAGAAAGTACTCGACGGATCGCAACGTTGAGGTCGGGCCTGTTCCAACAATTGGTATCAGAGCAAGGTTGATCTTCTAGTAACGGAGGATCACGGCGAACGATGAGAAGAACAAGCAGCTGACGGAGTACTCCGGTGCGGCCAAAGTAATTGTTGCTCCGGCAAGTTCGTCGTATCCACAGTTTGATCGCGAGAACTTTGGGGTCTGGAAAGGCCCTCATGGAGTATGGTCTCCGTGCCAACGAGCTATGGGACGCGGTGGATCCCGGAGGTGACGCGTTCAAGAAGGAGGGAGCCGAGCACCGTCGGCAGGCGGCGTCGGCGATTTATTGAGTGATGCTGATGGATGTCCTCCAGCACCTGATCGCCAAAGCAACGGCGAAGGAGGTGTGAGATACGCTGAAACTCATGTTCGAGGGATACACCCGCGTCAAGCAAGTCAATCTCTAAACTCTCCTAAGGAACTATGAGACTTTGGTCATGGGCGACAATGAGTTTGTGGATGCGTTCGCTTCACGGGTGGCTATTCTTGTCAATCGGATCCGCGCGCTTGGTGAAAACCTCACGGAGACCTCGGTTGTCCGGCGGTTCTTGTGCGCAGCCCCTCCCCGGTACCTGCAAATTGTCACGGTGATCGAGCAGTGCGTCCATCTCGCGACTCTCTCCATCGACGATCTTGTCGGACGGTACAAGGCTCATGATGAGCGTATGCGGTACAGTCTTGGGGACGGGAGGAACGACGAGCTTGTGATGCTCACGAAGGCGCAGTGGGACGCCCTAGAAAAGCAAGGCGGATCCAGGAGCAGCACCAAGAAGAAGGGAAAGCAACGTTCGGCGAGAAAGAACTTCGCTGACTCGGATGATGACTCAGACGATGAGGATGCACCACCACCGAGGAGAAAGTTTGACATCAGAAAAGTGAGGTGTTATAACTGTGGCCTCCTCGGCCACTTCAAGGCTGACTGCGACGAAGCACCGAAGAAGAAGGCGCTCATGGCCCAGCAAGGAGATGATGGTGACATGATGTTGATGAGCGAACTCGTGGACGAGGAGGTTCCAGACTCACAAGTGTTGACTAAAAAAATTGTCGAGCTTGCGGAAGAAAAAGTTTGCCATCAAGATTATGGTTCGGAAACTCGTGTTGAAGCTACAGATGCTGGGGGTGATTCCGAAATTTTTGTCGATGTTACGGACGTAAGTGCCAACTTTGCTGGAGTGGATGCGGCAATAGCGGCGTGTGCGCGGCCATGGAGAAGCAGTCTTTGCGCGGCACGTCCGAAAGAAGCCAGCTGTGGTCGAAAGAGCAGTTCAGAAATTCTGAGAATGGGCGAAGTTGTGGAGCCAGAAGTCCACGGCACAAGGCGTGATGGTGTGGTCATGCTAGAAGCAGGCGAAGACGTGGCGCCTAAAGAACATGACACAAAGCGGACAGATGTGGTCGTGCTAGAAGAGCCATATGTACTGCGAGTTACATTCATACCAGGTGTGACGAGCAGGTCGGGCGGTGCACCGGAAATCCACGGCACGAGAAGGGGCGCGAAAGCCAGGACATGCATCGGGAGACGCGTACAAAGGCATCTACGGCGCGAGCCAAGACACTCCGGACACTACGCACGCTGCATCAGGCGAGCGAGGCGTGTCATCCAGTTCATGCATGGAGCTAGCTGACGGAAGTGCCGAAGTACGTACGACCACATGCAGCAGCAGCAACGGCTCACGCACTGCACAGCCTTGTGATGCTTTGCATGCGCTAGAAGAAGCGAGTGCACCACCACGTGGTGGCCTAACAAATGGAGACGTAGAACAAGGCCCATATCATGAGGAGGAAATTGACAGTTTATCTACGTCCATGCACATGCCAGAAATAAGCAGCGGCTTGTGTACTGCAGTTCTTTAGAAAGCAGTTTGGAAGGGCCCAAATCGCCAGAAGCAGGAACAGTGGTAAGTTCAGAATCAAGAGTGTCTTCTACGGTAGCACGAGAAGGACATGTGTTGGACATCTCTTCAGAAGAAGCGCTTCAAATAAATTTGGTGAAGATGAAGAATAAATGGCAACGATTTTTGCATATTGAGGAACCAGAAAATTTTGAAGAAACTAATATGGAAGAGTATTCGCGTCGCGCTATGGATGAGGAGTTGGGATCAATACAAGACAACGAAGTATGGGAGCCCGTGGATCTGCCCAACGGCCATAATGTTATAGAGCTCAAGTGGGAATTCAAGGTCAAGAAAGATGTTGAATGGTGCATGAAGCACAAAGCGAGGTTTGTAGCCAAAGAGTATATGCAAGAGCAAGGTATGGACTTCGAAGAAGTGTTCGTTCTCATTGCAAAGATGGAGTCGGTGAGGTTACTCATCGCTCTCGCGGCTCAGGAATCATGGAAAGTACATCACATGGATGTAAACTCCGCATTTTTGAGCGGCGAGATAGGAGATGTGCATGTGAATCAACCACCGGGTTTCATCAAAGAGGGAGAAGAGCACATAGTACTGAAGTCACACAAAATCTTGTATGGGCTATGGCAAGGACCACGGGAGTGGAACATCAAACTTGATCAGACATTGATTTCTCTTGGATTTGAGAAAGCCTCACTAGAGCATGCCATGTACAAGAGAGGTGAAGGAAAGAATCGTTTACTAGTTGGCATCTACGTCGACGATCTATTGATAACTGAAGCAGATGAAGAGGTGATTATAAAGTTCAAGCTGCAGATGAAAGAGGTTTTCAAGATGAATGATCTAGGTCTTTTGAGCTACTACCCTGGGATAGAGGTACATCAAAAGATGGAGAGGATCACACTATGCCGGGAGGCATACACAAGAAATGTACTTGAAAGCCGTGGCATGGAAGATTGCAATCCAGTTGACGCTCTAATGAAACCTTGTCTTGAGTTAAGCAAGAAGAGTAAAGCGCCTGTAGTTGATGCAATAGAGTATATTGCAGTTGTCATTGTGGTGTGTCAAGGTGTGTGGCTAGGGAAGCTACACGGTGATCTCATGGATCGAGATCCGGAATAAGCGGTGCTCAATGTTGACGGCGAGTCTATAACTTTTCTACGCGAGGATCCAGTATGGCATGAAAGGAGCAAGCACATTGATACGGTGTATCACTACATAAAGGACTACGTGGAAGAAGGTAGGATGAAGGTCAACTACGTTCGCACCAATGATCAACTGGCGGATATGCTAATCAAGACTTTGGACCGAGAGAAGTTCTTGAAGATGCGAAGAAGGATCGGCGTCGGAGCTGTGACGTGACGACGTCGTGCTTAGAGGGGTGATTGTTGGAGTTAAACACGACATGTAGTCCGTGTTGGCTTCAAAGTCGTCACCTAGTAGGATTAGGAGTAGTAACCGAGTAGGTTAGCTAGCCAATCCTTGCTACTATATATATGTTTGTATAGCCCCTTGTAAACACACTAGTAGAAAACAGGGCTTTGGTCCAGGCCGGGTCAGCCCATTAGTCCCGGTTTAGTCCAGAACCGGGACCAATGGGGGCATTGGACCCGGTTCGTGAGCCCGGGGGGCCGGCCGGGCCACGTGGGCCATTGGTCCCGGTTCATCTGGACCTTTTGGTCCAGGTTGGTGGGACGAACGGGGACCAATGGGCCTCGCTCCTGGCCCACCACCATTGGTCCCGGTTGGTGGCATGAACCGGGACTAAAGGGGAGCCTTTAGTCCCGGTTCATGCCACCAACCGGGACCAATGAGGTGCCTATATATACCCCCTCGCGTAAGAGCAGAGCACACTGCTATGTTTTTTTCTGGCCGAGGGGGAGAGGGCTTGGTGGTGCTCTAGCTCACCTTCTATGCACACAAGGTATTCGATGGAATGCCCGAGCCACACTACTTAAGCTTTCTCCACTCCAAGCTCGACCTCCGAGCTCCATTTTCCTCAATATTTTTCTAGATTTAGCGGTCCATCACGCCCCATCCCCGTCTTCGCCGCCATCGATCACGCGCGCGGAGCTCATCGCCGGCACCACCGTGGTGAGCCTCTTGTTCTTATCTTCTTTCTGAAAGGAAAAATATTCTTACTTGTATGTTTACATAGATACTTGTATTATTTTCTTACTTTTATTATTGCATCTTATATAGTGCGATGGTTTTGGTATCCGCCCCCGTCGGCCCTCGTCCTGTCTATGATTCGGATGTGGTATATATATTATCTTTATAACTATTGGTTCATTTTTTTTATGAAAATTATGCCGACCAATGTGACATAGATTTTATTTATGTAGGATGTATGTGAATCGGAAATGCCAACCAACCCTATTGTCGAGAGGTTGAATTTAGTTGAAGAAGAAAACAATTTGTTGAAGGAAAAAATAAAAAAAAATTGAGGAGGAGAAGATGATATTGGAGTTGTATGTTGCGGATGTCGTCGATGATCACAAGATCAAGATGGATGCAATGCGCTTGAAGATTAAAAAGATTAGAAAATATGCCATTCATATCGAGGCTTGGTATCATTATGCCATTGGATCAATTGTTACCTTGGTTGCGATTATGATCGCATTTGTTTTCGCATTGAAATGTTTTACATAGTTTCAATGTATGGTTTAATTAATTAGATGCTCTGGAGATCTATATGTTGTTAGATGAGAACTATGTATGCACTTTGGTTTTAATGTGATGATGAACTTCTATTAATTTGGACACTTAATTATATATAATGCACGCAGATGAACCGGCAATGGATGTACGGTGACAGACACACCTTCGAGTACATTAAGGGCGTGCATGAGTTTCTCGATGCGGCTGAGGCAAACAAGCAGAATGGTTTTATGTGTTGTCCATGCACTAAATGTGGGAATACGAGGTCTTACTCTAACCGGAAAATCCTTCACTCCCACCTGCTTTACAAGGGTTTCATGCCACACTATAATGTTTGGGCGAGACACAGAGAAATAGGGGTTATGATGGAAGACGGCGAAGAAGAAGAGTACGATGACAACTATGTGCCCCCTGAATACGGTGATGCTGCAACGGGGGGAGCTGGTGAAGATCAAGAGGAAGCAGACGATGTGCCCAATGATGCTGCAACAGGTGAAGCTGCTGAAGATCAAGAGGAACCAAACGATGTGCCCGATGATGATGATCTCCGCCAGGTCATTGTCGATGCAAGGACGCAATGCAAAAGTCAAAAGGAGAAGCTGAAGTTCGATCGCATGTTAGAGGATCACAAAAAAGGGTTGTACCACAATTGCGAAGATGGCAACACATAGCTCGGTACCGTACTGGAATTGCTGCAGTGGAAGGCAGAGAATGCTGTGGCTGACAAAGGATTTGAGAAGCTACTGAAAATATTGAAGAAGAAGCTTCCAAAGGATAACGAATTGCCCGACAGTACATACGCAGCAAAGAAGGTCGTATGCCCTCTAGGATTGGAGGTGGAGAAGATATATGCATGCCCTAATGACTGCATCCTCTACCGCGATGCATACAAGGATCTGAACGCATACCCGGTATGCGGTGCATTGCGGTATAAGATCAGACGAGATGACCCTGGTGATGTTGACGGCAAGCCCCCCAGGAAGAGGGTTCTTGCGAAGGTGATGTGGTATGCTCCTATAATACCACGGTTGAAACATCTGTTTAGAAACGAAGAGCATGCCAAGTTCATGCGATGGCACAGTGAGAACCGGAAGAAAGATGGGAAGTTGAGAGCACCCGCTGACGGGTCGCAGTGGAGAAAAATCGAGAGAAAGTACTGGGATGAGTTTGCAAAGGATCCAAGGAATGTATGGTTTGCTTTAAGCGCGGATGGCATTAATCCTTTCGGGGAGCAGAGCAGCAATCACAGCACCTGGCCCGTGACTCTATGTATGTATAACCTTCCTCCTTGGATGTGCATGAAGCGGAAGTTCATTATGATGCCAGTTCTCATCCAAGGCCCTAAGCAACCCGGCAACGACATTGATGTGTACCTAAGGCCATTAGTTGAAGAACTTTTACAGCTGTGGAATGGAAACGGTGTACGTACGTGGGATGAGCACAGACAGGCACTACTAGGGAAAAGGCTAGCAGCAGCGCGGGTTTTAGGTGTATCAGTAGCGCGGGGACCGGCGCTACTGATAAGGCGCTACAGCTAACATGTAGCAGTAGCGCGTGCTCACCAGCGCTACTGCTACACAAGTGTAGCAGCAGCGCGCTTAGTGGAAGCTCGCTACTGCTATTACGGACCCACGCTACTACTAACATAATAGTAGTAGCGTTTCTTGAGTACCAACGCAACTAGTATACTAAATACTAGTAGGGAACAATTTTTTCCCACGCTACTACTAACTTATTAGAAATTAAAAAAAAATCAACCAATTCCATTCTATCACACAGTTGTCGTATCTACTATCACACAGTTCCTCATTATAGCCATAACTCATGCATAATTCCTATCCTTTATAGGCGTAAGAGTATAAACTGTACACAGTTCCTCATTGTAGCCATAACTCATGAATAATTCCTATCCTTTATAGGCGTAAGAGTATAAATTGTGCGTGGCAGCTACCTACGTAAGTTGTTCTTGCCATGCAAATTCAGAATTTTACCACTACTTCTAGATGCCAGAGAATGAGACACGTTAGTTGTTATGGTCCGATCAAAATATTGGATCACTCGTCAATGTGCGGCGCCTGCCCGAACTGATCTCGCGACCTGCAGCTGCGACGAAACACACTGGGCAGCCTCGATGAGCCACACCTAACCGACGACAGCCGCCGTTGTGACGGCGTCACGTCCCTCACCCTAGCCCTCAGCTCCAGCAGGCATCGGTCGATGTTGTCCTCGTGCCTCGCCAACAGCGGACGGAGGAAGCCATCGTACACGTGCCTCGCACCCTGAAACCCGAACAGCATTAAGATTCAGATTCAGAATTGGCCACATACCGAATCAAGTGTATCTAAATGTTGATCATCTCTCGGGCTCGGGGTGTCTGGTCGACTGCTTATCCGTGTGCTGGGGTGCCGGAGATAGAGGACGAGCATCAGCTTCGCCTCTCCATACATCAGCAGCCACGACACCATCCGGTCCACGAACCTCTCGACGACCGTCAACATCGCCACCAGAACCCTGCAACATTACCAACAGAGGTTCAAAAACTTTAGATTCTATAGAAGAACACACAGAAAAACAATGTGGTACATGTCGGTGCCAATGTGCTACAAATTTTCCCCGAAATTCTTATTTAAGCCGTAATGCACAACTGAACTACACACTGAAGCAGCACATAGCTACTTCCATGACAAAAGATAACACAAAAGATTAGAAGCAATTCTGTTGTGTTGGAAGCCCTAAAAAGAAACAACACATACGAACCACATAAGGAGTTAAGAGGCATAATTCTTCCGGTAATTTTCTATCTATCCATTTTTCTAAGTAGTCACTTCAATACCTTGATATCTTCCACATTTTCAAAGATAACAAAGTCCATGAATCTACTGTTTGAAGAGCATAGTGACTATACAAACTTGCAAATTGGGCTGGCCAAAAACTAAACATAGAGTGCATCTTCTCTAAACAGAGAGTGGTACTTGTTGAAGACAAACTGGACTGAAGTGATAAAAAAAGGACACAGTGTCATACATACAGTCTACCGATGCACACAAAAGCTTACCCTCAAATAGCCAACCATGTAATAAGAAGACTAAAGCATTGTGGGGGGAGGGATGCTGCTGCCAGACAGTGTCATATAGTCTACAAAATGACAACCAATGGACTCTTTTAATCTGATAGTGTTTCTTGTAGAAGAAATAGGCAAGATAAATCAAGTCATGATTGAATATTGATTGAGGACTACCAATCCATATATATAAATATATTGTTTATGTTACTCAACAGAACATGTAGGTAGCAACCGATATGATTCTTGATTTGGACGAAAAAACCACAAACCCTTTTTTCCTCTAGAATAAAAGTACCTCCCAAGTGTTCAAAACCACCACAAATTCATCTTGTTGCATATATCAACCGGAATGGATCCTAGTGTGGTTAATTATAATTACAAACTTAGCCTATTCACAATTGATTATTAGCTAAATATAAGAGAACATTGCATGTTTCATCACAGTAATTGCCAGAAAAAACTGAAAAACAAATGTTTCTACTATGTGGCATATCTGAACTTAAATATGCTATATCCCCATGTACCTTTTGTTTGCAGGTATCCTCTGGTAGCATTGCAAAAGTGAGAACACATTATGGCCTTGAATATACATATACGAATAGTAATCTGCCAAGTAAGAAAAGTATCATGTTATATAACATATACAATCAAGTGATATAACTCGACGGATCTCCATACCCATGGAGAAGACCGGACATTGGTGCTGCTGTTGGTGGCGTGCGTTGTCCCGGTCCTAGTCCTGGTCATGGAGACAGACGGGGGTTAGAGAGGGAGGGAGAGACGAGGGAAGATGAGGGATTTGTACCCACGGATGCGCCTCCTCTTGCCTGCAGATCCATGGCGAGCTCGCTCCATGGGCTAGGGTTTCGGGTCCATGGTTTCGCCGCTGCCGCTGCCACTGCGTGGTTGTGGAGGAGGATGGCTCCGCGGATCTGGGCGCCGGCTGAGCAGCTCGAGCCGAGGACGAATTTGGCCGGAGGGGAGGAAGGGTCTGCATGCATGGATGACGAGGGCGTCCCATGGAGATGGCCGCAACCAACCGGAGCTTGTCAGCTCGATCTGCAGCCTTTGGAGCGAAGGAGAGGTCGGGGGTCGCCGACGGCGGATTTAAGGGAGAGAGTGGAGGTGGGCGGCGGCGAGGAGATCTGGGGAAGGAGATCGACCGAGAGGGGTGGGGGGAGGAGATCGACCGAGTGGGTGGGGGCCACGAGAGAGAGACTTTTTTTTCAGGGATTCATGAGAGAGAGTTTGGCAGGGGTGGGGGTCGATCCGCGTGCGGTGGTGGACACGCTTAGTAGTAGCGTGGGTATATCAAGTCGCTACAGCTATTCGCTTAGTAGTAGCGCAGGTTTTAGCATCCGCGTAATTACTATACCTAGTCTGGAGCCAACGCCCTGGCAACTTTAGTAGTAGCGCTTTTCTCAACTAGCGCGCTACTGCTAAACGGATATTAGTAGCGCGGTTTTGTAAAGAGCGCTACTGCTAATTAGCAGCAGCGTCTATTTTTAAACCGCGCTGCTGGTAAGTTTCTGTGTATAAGGTTTTCCCTAGTAGTGAGGAGGAATTTAACCTAAAGGCGTTGCTGTTCGTGACCATCAACGATTGGCCCGCTCTCAGTAACCTTTCAGGACAGACAAACAAAGGATACCACACATGCACGCACTGTTTAGATGACACTGAAAGTATATACCTGGATAAATGCAGGAAGAATGTGTACCTGGGCCATCGTCAATTTCTTCCGACCAACCATCAATGTTGAAAGAAAGGCAAGCATTTCAAAGGCGAGGCAGATCACCGGAAGAAGCCCGCCATGCGTACCGGTGATCACGTACTTGCTATGGTCAATGATTTACACGTAATCTTTGGAAAAGGTCCCGGCGGACTATGTGTTCCAAATGACGCTGAGGGACACACACCCATGTGGAAGAAGAAATCTATATTTTGGGACCTACCCTACTGGAAAGACCTAAAGGTCCACTCTTCAATCGACGTGATGCACGTGATGAAGAACCTTTGCGTGAACCTGCTAGGCTTCTTGGGTGTGTATGGGAAGACAAAAGATACACCTGAGCCCTGAGGCACGGGAGGACCTGCAACGTTTGCACGAAAAAGACGGTATGCCTCCGAAGTAGTATAAAGGTCCTGCCAGCTACGCTCTTACTAAAGAAGAGAAAGAAATCTTCTTTGAATGCTTGCTCAGTATGAAGGTCACGACTGGCTTCTCGTCGAATATAAAGGGAATAATAAATATGCCAGAGAAAAAGTTTCAGAACCTAAAGTCTCATGACTGCCACGTGATTATGACGCAACTGCTTCCGGTTGCATTGAGGGGGCTTCTACAGGAAAACGCCCGATTAGCCATTGTGAAGCTATGTGCATTCCTCAATGCGATCTCTCAGAAGGTGATCGATCCAGAAATCATACCAAGGCTAAAGAGTGATGTGGCGCAATGTTTTGTCAGTTTCGAGCTGGTGTTCCCACCATCCTTCTTCAATATCATGACGCACGTCCTAGTTCATCTAGTCGACGAGATTGTCATCCTGGGGCCCGCATTTCTACACAATATGTTCCCCTTTGAGAGGTTCATGGGAGTCCTAAAGAAATATGTCCGTAACCGTGCTAGGCCAGAAGGAAGCATCTCCATGGGCCATCAAACAGAGGATGTTATCGGATTTTGTGTTGACTTCATTCCTGGCCTTAAGAAGATAGGTCTCCCTAAATCGCGGCATGAGGGGAGACTGACTGAAAAAGGCACTCTTGGAAGTGACTCAATAATATGCAGGGACGGATATTCTTGGTGTCAAGCACACTACACAGTTCTACAGAACTCTACCTTGGTGACCCCGTATGTCGATGAACACAAGAACAGTCTGCGCTCCAAACACCCGGAGCAGTGCGACGACTGGATTACATGTGAACACATCAGGACTTTCAGCAGTTGGTTGGAAACACGTGTCAGAGGTGACAACACTGTTTGTGATGAGTTGTACTTGTTGTCCAGGGGACCATCTTGGATTGTATTGACTTACAAAGGATACGAGATAAATGGGAATACATTTTACCCGACCGCCCAAGATCAAAAGAGCAACCAAAACAGCGGTGTCCGCTTTGATGCAGCAACCGAGGGCGGAAAGGACACATATTATGGTTACATAGTGGACATACGGGAACTTGACTACGGACATGATTTTAAGGTCCCTTTGTTTAAGTGCAAATGGGTCAATCTGTCAGGCGGCGGGGTACAGGTAGACCCACAGTACAGAATGACAACAGTGGATCTGAAAAATCTTGGGTACACTGACGAACCGTTCGTCCTAGCCAATGATGTGGCACAGGTTATCTATGTGAAGGACATGTCTACCAAACTGAGAAAAAGAAAAGATAAGGAAGTGAATACATCATATGATGAGGCAAAGCGCCACATAGTTCTTTCAGGAAAAAAGGACATCCTGGGAGTGGACGGCAAGACAGACATGTCTGAAGATTATGAAAAGTTTCATGAAATTCCTCCATTCAATGTCAAGTCTGACCCAAGCATCCTGATAAACGATGAAGATTACCCATGGTTACGGCGCAATAAGCAAATGACACAAGCAAAGAAAAAGTGAAGACTTTCTCCCGCAACTATTATGATGATACCATGCCAACTTTGTAACACACGAGTATGCTATGCCAACTTTTTCAGAGTTCATTTAAAAACTATGAATTTAGGTCGAATTTTCTCTATAGGTGCATCTATGTTCATTTTTTTAGTAAAGTTAATCACAAACTTGTGATTCACACAAATTTCAAATAATTCAAATTTTAACTATTCAAATTTGAAAACTAATGGCACTAACAAAAAGTTTATAATTTTTCTAAAACTAATGGCACTAACAGAAAGTTTATAATTTTGCTGACCTAAAAGCAAAAAGAAATAAAAAATAAAGCAAAAAACAAAAGAAAATAAATAATGTAGAAAACAAAACATAAAATCTGGAAAACAAAAAAATAGCAACAATAAGTATTTTTTTGTAAATAGAAACAAAATAAAATAAATAAAGCAACAAAGAAAACAAAAAAACTAAAAAAGTGTTTTCAAATTTGAAAACTAATTGCACTAACAGAAAGATTATAATTTTTCTAAAACTAAAAGCAAAAAAAAATAAAAAATAAAGCAAAAAACAAAAGAAAATAAATAATGCAGAAAACAAAACAAAAAAACTAGAAAAAATAGCAACAATAAGTATTTTGTTGTAAGTAGAAACAAAATAAAATAAATAAAGCAACAAAGAAAACAAAAAAACAAAAAAAGTGTTTTCAAATTTGAAAACTAATGGCATTAACAAAAAGTTTATAATTTTTCTAAAACTAAAAGCATAAAGAATTAAAAAATAAAGCAAAAAACAAAAGAAAATAAAATAAATAAAGCAACAAAAAAACAAAAAAAGTGCCACCTACTGGGCCCCCACGGCCTGAATACGACTAGAAGCCCATCCAAGGGTCAGGATTCAGTCCCGCAGAAGGCCCAGTAGGCCCACAGGCATAGCAGTGACAATTAGGCCCGTAAGCCTGCAATGGAGAGAAGCTCGAGAGGGGTGCGGCAGTGGGGCTTATAAACCACTGCGCACCCCTCTCAACTAGCGAGGTGGGACTAAACTTTCGACGCCGCAGCAGCATAAGGCCTTTGGTCCCGGTTGGTAGCACCAACCAGGACTAATGGGGGAAGGCCGCCGTTTCCCGCCCTTTGGGCTGCTGAAAAGAGGCCTTTGGTCCCGGTTGGTGGAACCAACCGGGACTAATGCCCACCTTTAGTCCAGGTTGCTGCCACGAACCGGGACTAAAGGCTCTGCTATATATGTCCACACTTAGGAAATTTTCACTCTCATCTTGCAGTTGCCGCCCCCGACGACGCCGACGCCGCCCGCCCCGGCCCGCCCCAGTCGTCGCCGTCGCCCGCGCCCCTGCCCCGACGCGCGCCGCCCCGGCCCGCCCCCGTCGTCGTCGCCCGCGTCCCTACCCCTACGCGCGCCGCCCCGGCTCGCCCTCGCCGTCGCCCGCGCCGGCCCCTTCACCGAGGCGCGCCGGCCCGGCCCGCCGTCGCCGTCGCCCGCGCCCCCTACCCCGAGCGCGTGCCCACTGCCCCGTCGCCATCCTCGCCGCCGACCCCGCGGTCCTCCTGGTCCGGCCGACGCCCTCCCTAGCAGGCATTTTTTATATATATGCTTTTTTCCTTATATATGCTTGTTTTTTATATATATGTATATATGTTCTCTGTGTATATATATGTTCATGTATGTATGCAAAAGATAGTTTTTGAGAAAAATTAGGATTTTTTTTCTGTTCATAGATTTTTTTGGTGATATTAATTATTGTAAATATGCAAATGTTTGTATATTCATATGAACAATGAATTAGGCAATACTACTTCATGTATTTTTAAGAAGGAAGAAGAAAAAAGGAATGAGAGGAAAAAGGAAATAAGAAGAGGAAGAAAGGAGAAGAAGAGGGGAGAGGAAGACGAGGAGAAATAAATAAGAAGAAGAAAAAAGAAGAAAAAGAAGAGGAGAAGAAGAAAGGAATAGAGGAGAAAAGAGAAAATAGACTATATTCTATTTTCTCTTTTCTCCTCTATTCCTTTCTTCTTCTCCTCTTTTTTTTCTTCCTTTTTTTCTTCGACACGTGGGGGGGGGGGGTCGATATACCCCCTCCCGATAACTTCAACATGAGGGGGGTGGATATACCCCCTCCCCGATAATATTATTTTCCCATGTACGTATGTCGTGTCGATATAAACTTCCGATAACTTCAACACGAGGGGGGGTCGATATATATACCCCCTCCCCGATAATATTATTTTCTCGCATGTACGTATGTCGTGTCGATATAAACTCCTGATAACTTCAACACGTGGGGTGGGGTCGATATACCCCCTCCCGATAACTTCAACACGTGGGGGGGGTCGATATACCCCCTCCCGATAATTTCAACACGAGGGGGGGTCGAACATGAGAGGAAGAAGAGGATAAAAAAAGAAGAGGAAGAAGGAAAAAAAGAGGATAAGAAAGAATAGAGGAGATCTTCTCCTCTATTCTTTCTTCTCCTCTTTTTTTTCTTCTTCTTCCTTTTTTTTATCGGGAACGAGGGTCGTCGAGGGTCGCCGAGCGGTAGAGGAAACCCTAAATAGCAAGTATCGTCGGTGTGAGATACATGTGGCCGTCGGTGTCGGACAGTACATCCACGTCCCACAAGTGACGCGGGCTTCGACGCCCACGTCACTTGTGGGACGTGGATGTAGTGTCCGACACCGACTACCACATGTATCTCACACCCACGATACATGCTATTTAGGGTTTCCTCTACCGTTCGGCGACCCTCGACGACCCTCGTTTCCGATAAAAAAAGAGGAGAAGAAAGGTTTCTTCTTCTCTTTTTTCTTCTTCTTCTTCCTCTTTATTTTATCGGGAACGAGGGTCGTGGAAGGTCAGGGTCGCCGAGCGGTAGAGGAAACCCTAAATAGCAAGTATCGTCGATGTGAGATACATGTGGCTGTCGGTGTCGGACAGTACATCCACGTCCCACAAGTGACGCGGGCTTCGACGCCCACGTCAATTGTGGGACATGGATGTAGTGTCCGACAGCGACGGCCACATGTATCTCACACCCACGATACTTGCTATTTAGGATTTCCTCTACTGTTCGGCGACCCTCGACGACCCTCGTTTCCAATAAAAAAAGAGGAAGAAGAAGAAAAAAAAGAGGAGAAGAAAGATTTCTTCTTCTCTTTTTTTTCTTCTTCTTCCTCTTTATTTTATCGGGAACGAGGGTCATCGAGGGTCACGGTCGCCGAGCGGTAGAGGAAACCCTAAATAGCAAGTATCGTCGATGTGAAGCCCACGTCACTTGTAGGACGTGGATGTAGTGTCCGACACCGATGGCCACATGTATCTCACACCCACGATACTTGCTATTTAGGGTTTCCTCTACCGCTCGGTGACCCTCGAGGACCCTCTTTCCCGATAAAAAAAGAGGAAGAAGAAGAAAAAAAGAGGAGAAGAAAGAATAGAGGAGTTCTTACTCCTCTATTCTTTCTTCTCCTCTTTTTTTTCTTCTTCCTCTTCTTTTTTATCCTTGAAGCGTTGTCGAGGCCACCCCAAACCCTAGAGAAGCAACGTCGAGGCCACCCCAAACCCTAGAGAAGCAGCGTCAAGGCAACTAATTAATATTAGTTCTACGTTTGCCACTAATATATCCATTTGTCATGTTTGAATAATAATTTCCATGTTGTAAATATTTGTAGAAACTATGGATACCGCCCGAGACGAAGTACAAGAAGAGTTGTTGGGGGACATAATCGCACGAGGAAGTGATGCCGTCTGCTCGTTGTTTCTCAACGACACCGATGGTCTGGAAGCAGCTGGCTATGATTATGATGGCTCCGGTGACCTAATGCCGCTGCAAGAAGGAGACCGTGAGGACGGCTCCGGTGACCCAATGCCGGAGCAAGAAGGAGACCGTGATGACGTCTCCGGTGACCGAACCGAGTCCGGCCAGGTATATATATTAGTTAAGCTTCTGCTGACTAGCTAATTTATGCATTCATTGTTTTGGTATGTACAAATATTAATTAAGTCTCTGTTCTTTTTGCTAGCCCTCCGGATCGAGCACAACTTCGGTAAAGAGACGAGGCCCGAAGAAAAAGTTGAGCTCGGATGAAAAGTTTGAGATCATAGCAATCGCGCCCGACAGCCAACCGGTTGAACCCCTCTGGACAAAGAACGCATTTGTTGCTCAGTGCGGGGTTTTGGTTAGGGACAAGATCCCAATCAGCATCCAGCAATGGTTAAAGACGGCTACAGAAGACCCTGAGGTGTCTTATGTCAATGATATGCAGAAAAATGATCTTTGGACTGAGTTGAAGTCAAATTTCACCCTACCGCCAGAGGATGATCCGGAGAAGCCAGTTAAAGAGCAATTAATCAAGTCTTTTGCTCTTAAGAGGATGGCAGAACTATTCAGGAGGTGGAAGAAAGAGCTGAATAAGTTTGTCGAAAATAAAGAGACACCAGAATTCAAGGGTAGATATGAGAAGATCAGAGATCACTGGCCCGCATTTGTGGCCCACAAGACATCGGAAAAGAGTAAGAAGATGTCGGCGACAAACAAGCAAAATGCTGCGAAGAAGAAGCATCACCATCGCACGGGGTCAGGTGGCTACCTCGTAGCCCGGCCTAAGTGGGCCAAGACTGAGAATGATCTGGTTGATAAAGGGATCGAACCAGAGACAATTAGCTGGCCAGACCGTTGCCGGACTTGGTTCTTCGGGGCTGGCGGAACCTTGGACCCTGTATCAGGGAAGTGCATTTGGACGAACGATCAAATGGACATACCAGTCAAGAAGCTTCGGCAGTATATCGAAGCAGGGCAGCAAGGGACGTTCGTTCCTGACAGACAGAACGACGAGCTCACAATGTCCCTGGACGGACACGAGGCATGCTAGGCTCCATTCCGTGGAAGGTTGGGTTTCCGAACGCAGGCGGTTACAAATGCCAGGAGAGGAGGAAAAAAGTGCAGCAGACCCAAATGCAGGCGCTGCAAGCAAGGGTACAAGTGATAGAGGAACGAGAAGCAAATCACAACAAACGAACTGCCGAAGCTTCCCCCGAAGCTACCTCGCCATCTCAGCGGAGAAGCAGCGTGGCTTCCATCGAGCTGCTTCAGCCGGAGCATGTCTTGACGGCTCCTTCCAGCTATCCCGTGGATGCTATCACGGAATCTCAAAATTGCCACCTTATGATGCAATGGATGAATTTGAAGGTCAAGGCGGCTGTTGGCTCTGTTTATCCTACTGAACCCGGCGCAACTTTTCACTGCCGGCCGATTCCAGAAGGATATGCTAGGGTGATGGTGAATGAAATAACGGAGGGATTTGAGGACCTCCATCTTGACCACCCTACCGGTGAAGGGGAGACTAGGTTGGGTTCTGCTCTAAAGACTCCATGCCTATGGCGGAAGGAACTCATCAACCTTCCGAACTGGACGCCTCCGCCTCCTCCTCCTCCGGCGAGTCAGGGCACTCCGCCTCATCCACCGCCTCCTCCTCCGGCGAGTCAGGGCACACCGCCTCCTCCTCCGGCGAGTGACGATCAGGGCACTCGGCCGGCTCCTTCTCCGGCGTGTGGCGGCACTCCGCCTCCTTCTCCGCCTGCGCCGGCGCGCCCGAGCAGCCAGCCTCCTCCTTCTCCGCCTCGTCAGCAAGGGCGGAAGAGACCTGCCGCCGCTCCGGCTGCTCCGGTGCATCGTAGTCCTTCTCCTTCGCCTCGTAAGCAAGTAAAGAAGACAACCGCTCCGTCTGCTCTACCGCGTCTAGCAGTACAGCCAGAGGCGGGAGGACATACAGATTCGGTCCTTCTCTAAAGACTCCAGAGAAGTTACCATACGAGAGGACCCCGGAGGAGAATGCCGAGATCGCAAGAGAAGAAGTGAGGAACTTCTTTGAAGGGGTGAAAGCAAAGAAACATCCACCTCCGGAGGAGAAGGTAGATCCGGTGAAAGCGAAGCGCACTCTGGCTGCCCTGACAAAACCACCCAAGTCTCCGCTGAAAGGAAACTATGAGCGCATTATTGGAAAAGAATTTGTCGAAGCCGAGCGGTCGGGAAGTACTGTCAGTGATCAAAGGCTGAAAGAATGACGAGCTGGGAAACAAATTGCACAGCTCGGCGAACAAGAGAAGCAATCGTGCCCCCCCCCCCCCGCTCAAGGTGCATAGCGACATCGTCGCTAATGATCCGAGGATGGTGCCCGGTTATAGCAATCTTGGAGATTACATACCCGACGATGTACATTATGATTTCATGGAGGTGTAGATACAAAGATACGAGTACGGGAAGCCTCTCGTCAAAGATGAAAAATCTCTATCAACGATGATGCGAAGATTGCATGATTGGTACTTGAAAATCTGCAGAGAGTCTGGGGGGAGGAGTACTTTGTATGTGAGAGTTAAAAAGGAGCATGACCTCGTTGGAATTGATCTGTTGCCTGTTCCATTTGAGGTGTTTTTTAGTTTTTCAATCAATTGGCGCTCGATAAAGCAACGGTCACCTGCTACTGTCTGTAAGTAGTACTACTTCTGTCATTAAGTCTCTCTATATAGCTCAACTCTTTCATTGCATGTATTTATAATTATCCTCACTATATTATGAAGATTGAAGATCGCTGAATTGAAGAAAAGACAAGTTGTTGATATTGGGTTCATTAACACATATCTCATAGATGAAACTGAGGTTAAATTTCATCCCGCAGATACCGAGGCCAACTTGCTACGATCGTTGGTAATAAATGAAAAAAAAGATATAATACTCTTTCCTTACAACTTCAAGTGAGTGTTACTGTCTTGTGCGTATTGGGTTTGCCTTATATATTAGTCAAGGTTATAGTAATGTAATTGATGAGTTATGCATGCGTGTGCAGTTTCCACTATATTCTCCTAGAGATTAAGCTTGAGCAGGGACTAGTAACCGTCTTAGACTCAAGACGAAAAGATCCCCAGGACTATGCGGACATGACTCAAATGCTCGAGAAGTAAGTTAAGTCGATCATTATCCACCACATCAGCAACTTTGTTCATTTCCTTTTATATCAAGTAATTGTTTTCTTTGTCTGGCAGGGTTTGGAAAAAAATTCACCAAAAAAGCTCCGGGACTCCCGAAGAAGCTGCAATTTAGACACCCGAAAGTAAGTACTATAGTAGCATGTTCCGCGCATCTCCTATTGATTCAAGCGCTAGTTTCATCAATACCATTTGACATTCTTGCTTATCAGTTTGATTGACCTTTATTTCTCGTAAAGTGGTTGTGGCAGGAACAAGGGAATAATTTCTGTGGATACTACATTTGTGAGTCCATCCGCCACACGACCTGTGAGCGGGGCTACACTGACGAACAATATGAAGTGCGTAAATAACAACATTCACACTTTTATTTTATTACCATCATTTGTGTAGAGTTTCATTCATTCATATATATATATATATATATATATATATATATATATATATATATATATATATATATATACATATATTGACCCCCTTCTTCAAATTAGATGTTTCGGAAGTGGGATGAACTCCTAGCACCAGCTCGCGTGCGAGCAATTCAAGAGGAATTGACGGCATTCTTTCTTGACCACGTGATCGCTTAAGACGGAGAATACTATGTGGACCATGAGTCCGTATGTTAGGAGATTATATTTGTAAGAGATAATTATTATATATATGTAGCCGGTAGTGTCGAATAGATATACGAGAACTTATTGTTCGACCAATCTCTCGGAGAAGGAGAGGTGGTCGATATCACTTCTCTCTATATGCATATATGTTCATGACGATCTTCTGTTTCCTTCGTTTGCTTACTAGCTAGCTAGCATGTCTAGTCCTCTCTATACGTATGTATAGTACGTAGCATCGACCAAGCACAGACATAAAAGAGCACACTTCTTTCTATTAATTATAGCTAGCTCACAATATATGAAACACCTAAATTAACCCCCCAAAACCCCCAACCCCCTTTCAAAAAAAAAAAAACCCCAGCCACAGAAATGCTGACGCGTGGATGCCTATTGGTTCCGGTTGGTGCCACCAACCGGGACCAAAGGCCCTCCTGCCTGGGCTCCACGCACAGGCCACGTGGAGGCATATCTGTCCCGGTTCTGAATTGAACCGGGACTAAAGGGACATGGCATTAGTACCGACCCTTTAGTCCCGGTTCAGGAACCGGGACAAAAGGCTCTTACAAACCGGAACAACAGGCCCTTTTTCTACTAGTGACACAACCCAAAACGACCAAAGCAATACAAATCGCAGGACCGACATGGCCGTATTTGCCATCAACTCGTGTGTTCTCGGCGTGCGTGAGTTCCGTCGGTCTAACCGGCGGCGTATTGTTATGTATACGTACGTGCATGTGCTAGATCACGTAGGATCAATCGACTTGCCTGTCCACTTGCTTGTTGTATCCTACAACTCGATCGGCCGGAAAGTAATCAGTCGTAGTTTGCTCACATGTGCGTCTCGCCGGAAAGTACTCGACGGATCGCAACGTCGAGGTCGGGCCTGTTCCAACAGCGCAGAGGTAGAGCGCGTGGCACATGATGCCCAGCTCGTACATGCATGTGCGGGTTCACTAGCAGGAGGATGATTACCACCGAGGACATCAAGCTCGCCGCGTTGCAATAGAAGAAGGTGGTGTAACGGCGAGGGTAGTTGCTGGCGAGTACCGCGTAGCCAGCGGCGTGCCCGCCATCATCGTCGAGCCAGAAGACGCCCGGTGGAGTGAGCCCAGCTTGGTACGTGATGGTGACGACCAGGATGGCGAACAGCAGCAGCAGCTTGCGCTTCTTCTTGAGCAGCTCCGGCTTCTCCCTCCTCCTGGTCTTGAGTGTGAAGAAGACGATGTGGATCACGACGCAGACCAGGATGCCGCCGGCGAGGGCGATGACGCGGACGGACGTGTTCACGTCCCGGCCGCAGCCGACCGCGTAGGCGGCCATGAGGCTGAGCAGGTCGAGTATCATGGCGGCCTCCAACGCGTGGTGTTTGTGGACGGCGCTCGACGCGTGCCTGGTCAGGACAATCACGATGACGACGACGGAGGTGACGAGGGCGAGGGAGTTGAAGGCGAAGAAGGCCTTGTAGCGTCCGGCGTGCGTGGTCAGGAGTATCGGGTCGCCGCCCATGTGTCCCTCGCGTCTGTCCGGCCAAAAGCCGCCAGGCGGGTTCATCCCTGCTTGGTCGTGATGGTCGCCGAGAGAGTGGCAAGAAGCGGCACCACAGTGTGGGCCCTCTTTGCCGGCGTGGTCGTCGTCTCTGTTGCAAGGCCATCTTCTTCTCCCTATCTCATAAACATCCATACAACACTTTATAAATAAATTCAAATCCATAAAACAAGTTCGAGTCTTAAAATGGCTACTAGCTTGTTTTGAAAACCTTTCTGGGTTGAAAATTAATTATGACAAGTGTGAGGTGGTTTCAATTAATATGAATGAAAATGATGCTAAACTTTTATCCCAAATTTTCTGCTGTAAGTTGGGGGATTCCCCCCTTAAATATCTTGGGCTTCCTTTACACTACGTCAAACTGAGGAGGGAGGACATTCAATCATAGACAAAATTATTAAAAGAATTTGTGGTTGGAAAGGGAGACTGCTTAGCTATGAAGCAAAGTTGGTTCTCCTCAAAGCCTGTATTGCTAGTATACCTATGTATTTGATGCACCTTAGCCCATCCATTCAACTAATCCACATAGGATGCAACAAACTATTGCATTTCATTATGTAGTCATCATGTTCCTTTTTAAACAGCACATTTACACACTCATCCTATTGTCCGTAACACATCAGAATCTGTTAACGAGCGCTCACGAGCTTAACGAGCTTCAGATGAACCAAGCCGAGCAGGGTTTGTGCTCGTTAATCTTAACGAGCTTAACGAGCACACGAGCTTAACGAGCCGAGCAACTCGTTAATCCACCCCTACTTGTTGCATAGGTCAACCAATTCTCACTGTGTAAATGAGGTAGCTTGACACTAGATTGCATTTCATCAACTGATGATTATTCGTCAAGTTTCAAGTTCATCTTGTTCATATACGTTGACAACCCTACTACAATGAAAGAGATTTTTAAATTGTTCATCGAATTTTATTTTTGCCTACACCCTTGCACCGTTCGACACATTGTGATTCAAAAAGAGCCATGCAAATATCAATGTTTTAAAGCCAACATCCATACAACAAGTTCAAGTGCACCTAGGTCTCTACTTCTCCACTTTTAAGGGATTGAGGCAAGGTCCCCACTTTGCTCCTCTCTTCTTTAACATAGTTGTAGATCAGGGGTTATCACTTGTTTGATATCAAATCTCGTAGAGGGAGGGCTTACTCTGCTACAATATGTAGTTGATTTAGAAGCCAAGCACAAAGAGTAGGCTTGGTACTAAAGAAAATGGACACTCCAATGGTATGGCAACAGAATAAAAACCAAATCTAATATTCTCTGGTTAACTAGCTAGCCTAGTATTTGCATGCCTATAGACCGTGGGGGTTTGGGTATTCCAGACCTAGAAACCATAAACAAAAGTCTCTTGTGCGAATGTGTTTGGAAGCCGGAGAATTCTAAAGAGATGTTGTAGCAAATATTGTCTAAAAGTACCTTTAGAATCAAATTCTAGCAGAGATTGAAATAGCACCTGGTGGCTCTCAATTAGAGCAGGGTCAATTCCATTTTCCAGCAATAGGCGCTAGCAAAGAATCAGACATTAGAAGTGTGCCTTGGAGAAGGTTTCGTCCCCACAAAACAAATAGGCCTATATATAATGCCCCATTGGAGGTTGTTATTCTTGTTATCCAAAGTACCAGAGGCGGTTAGAACTTATATGTAGTAGAAGGTTGAGGTGCTTTGTATTATGAAGCCACTTGTAGTTTATGTACATCATTGGCGGTTTTACTATGAATACACCTCTGCTTCGAGAGTACCTCGGCGCACATCCATTTCCCTTTGGTTTCTCTTTCACCCCTCTTCATTTTCCTTTCCTTTCCAAACCATAGCACCGCCACGTTCACCTTCTTGAGCGCACTGGTTCGCGACTTCGCTGGGGACCACCACCCACCGAGGCCTTCGACGAGCCATTGCGACTGCAAGAAGGAGAATGCACCACCGCTGACCTCCACCAGTGGAGTATATACATATAGGAGGTGGTTCTGGATGTGAAGCCGCGTCTGGTGCGCGAAGCATTGGAGGCAATATCTCCCTATTAACTGCTTGCGCTGAGATGGTCATTGCAAACAGTTAGGTAACCACCTCCAATACTAATCCCATTAGCGACGTAGCCTTAGAGACGGAATGGGGAACCGCCTGAGGCGGTCAGGCCCATATAATAAAACGACTTCCAATTGCCAAATCTATACTAGTGATGCTAAGAGAATTATTGCAGATGGGGCTCAGACATTATTATGGGAAGATATATGGATTGGAGATGGATCATTGGCTACAAAATTCCTTATGTTGTACATTATATGCTTCACTAAGAAAATTATTGTGAAGCTAGCTAAAGCTGAGCGGTGGGATTTGTTCAAATTCGGAAGAACCTTTCATTGAGAGATTGTTGATTTGTGGACCAGCCCGAGGGAGGTTGTCGGTCAGATTTCATAATGTGGGAACAAAGATAGGATGACATGGAGAATTAGGAGCAAACAAAGGTTTGTTGTTAGAGATTTTTATCTTCAACTAAAGGAAATTATCTTGTTTGGCATAAATTCATCTGGAAGTTGTTGATCCCTCTACGAATATAAATCTTCCTCCGGCTCATGCTTAGGAATAACATTCTTACTAAGAATAACCTGATCAAGAAAGGAAGGGTTGCAAATAAACAATGCCATTTTGGCATGCAGAAGGACACTATTAACCATCTTATATATGTTTGAATGTGGTCAGGTTAGTTTGGCAAGTAACTTTACGTGCATAATATTACTAGACCCTTTGATAGTGTTGAAGACGTGGTGAGGACATGGATGAGATATTTCCTAAAAAGCAAAGAGAAAATAGTGCTATGTGGGGGAGTATTAACTATTTGTTTGACTATTTGAAAAATCAGAAATGATTATTGTTTTAGCAGAAATTTCTGATGGTCCTACAACTGTCATTTCTAGACTTAGCCTTATTTTGAGTAACTGGAGTATCTTGCATAAAAGCACCGGGCAGGAAAGCTTTGAAGAAATTAAGTGTGAATTGGTCAAGCTGGTGATTCCATATGTCAACTTGAGGAGTCATGGTTGGAATCTTGTAGTGAGGATTGAAGCATATTGGTTTTTGCCGTCGTCCTTTCTCCTAATGATTTATGTCTGATCACATTTCCTCTGTATAATTTGGATAGTTTTGGTGCCTTTGTCTGTGTTTTTGCCTTTCTGGCTTGTAATATCCACTAACTCTAAATCTTCTGACTAGCCACGATGAAAGTAATTTCAGCAGTAACATCAAGTCCAACTTAGCAATTTTGCTTATGTGGCAACGAGTTAATGAGAAGAGAGATGGTTTCAGTAACTTAGCTAGTTACTGTAACATCACATGTCCCAATGCAATATGAGTCTATAACCTAATAAATAAAGTTTTGTATGTTACCACACTTATGTTACTACCCACTATGAAGATAATAACATAGTATAGGGATATGTGTATGTTACTAGTGTATGTTACTCTCTATTATGGCTAGTCTGATGTGTTGGATATTTTAGAAGCCTAGAAACCTGTAGCAAGAGACTGCAATCTCTTTGCCTCGCAAAACGTTACGTCTTAGTTCTCTTTACTTCTTGCTTATTTCCTATGTTGTAAAACAGTTGATGGTTTGTTTAATAGAAATCGACAAGAGGCTCATTGTTTAAAAAAAATCAATAGTTACATATCTTTTACTCTCTTCGTTTTAAAATATAAGCAGTGGTTACAACGCTTACAAGGCCAACTGCTTTATTCTCCTTCTATCAATACAAAAATATGCAGCTTGGATATTTGCGAAAAAAATATAAACACTATTTTTTTGTTAGGTTCTGCTAATTATCAAGTGCCTGGAATTCTCTTTGGAGATTCAAAGCGAAGCCGAGAGGTCAAAGACTGCGATGTCGTGACAAGTGCCAACAAGGTGTGGGCACTCGCGAACCGACCTATGGTTGGATGGTTAGATGAACTGTGGTATTCCCAAATCAACAAACTTCAAGTCCTGGTGCTCGCATTTATTCCTGAATTTATTTCAGGATTTCCGGCGATGCGCATTCAGTGAGAGAAGATGTTCCCGTCGACGACGAACTAGTTCAGGCGTGCGTGCTCGTCGAAGAAAATCTGCTGTCGAGAGAGAGTTTTAGATGGATGGCCTACAACAACGACGAGGGCATGGCAGGGTGGCGAGGCGTGCGGCGTGGCTGTTAGGCCGGTGGCACGGGGTTGGAAGGAAAGAAGCTTAAGGTATCGTGTGGGGATCGGAGGCTGAAAATGAACCGTGCAGCACAGCAAGGAGGTTGGAAAAACAGCACAACCGTTGAATTCACAAGTGAATTGACCAAAATATAACAAAAAATAATCAGTTAAGGGATAGGCGCTCCCATTATTTTATTTGTTTCACCAAATTTATAGCCCGTAGGCATGACTAATTAGAATGATTAGAAGAACACCCGTGCGTTGCAACGGGGCCACAATAACTTAAAGAGTTTAATATTAATATTCTCATATACATATCAAGTTACATTGATGATCTTTTTTATCATCAAATCGTCACACACATCCTCTCCCTCCCTCTTCATCACTCTCTCTCCCCCTCTCCGTCTCTCTCTCTAACACACACATATCCATCTTATTGGGTACGGGACCATAATCCATCTATTTCACACACATACGCTAGTGCATAACAATATGGATTATGTGTATTATATTTGTCACGACAACTGATGGAATTAATTTCATATAAATCGGCCAGCCACAGCTCCAAGAATATGCGAAGGAGGTGGCCCGGGTCGGCGTCGGCGCCGTCCGGCGCGGGCCACGGACCCGCTTCCAAGTGCGTCTGCATGCCGGCCACTCACGTCGGGTCCTTCAAGTGCCGCTTCCACCGCACCAACTCCCAGGGCCACGGCCAGGGAAGCCGCCCTTCTTCGCCCCCTTCACCGGCTGCGGCCAACGCGGTGCTGCGGCACCCGGCCTCGTCCTTCAGCACCGTCGCGATCCAGTGACGCAGCCCAGGTATCGGTCTCGAGAATCAAGAATGCTCGACAACGAAGAGGGAAGGAAAGATCATATACATGTCATAAGAAAGGGAGTTTATTTACTGCTCCCTCTATGTATTGTTTCCTTTGTTTGGAAATTGATTACCATCCGTGAGTTAAGGTAAGGTTAATGAGGTTGAACGATTTTTCTGAAAATCAAATATTTGCTTTCTAATTAATGTGATTGAGTGATTTAAGGTAAGGTTAATTAATTTAGATTTTATTTTTAGAGGTTGTTCGTGATTGATTCTACATTACTAAATAACTTGCGCTAGTATGGAAAGTTCTGATCTGTTCAGATTTCTTTCGTTGTGTGAGAGGGTGACGCGAAAATAAACCAATGAGGTGGAGGGAGGGGACAAAAAAACCAGCGAAGGTGGGAGGAGGTACCCAAAAAAACCAAGAGAGGTGGGACGAAAATAAATCGTACGAGGCTACCAACTGCTCTATCTCTACTCCTAAGGGAGCAGTTGGTAGTCTCGCTTCCAGGTTTTTTTTAGTCCCACCTCCTACGGTTTTTTTTTCGTCCTAAAAAAATCTACGAAATTTCGTAGGTTAACCAGGGACAACTCCCACCTCCCAGGTTTTTTTTTTCGTTCCACCTCCCATGGTTTTTTTTGATACCTCGTCCCACCTCACACTAAGCCGCCACGAACCGCAAAAACCGCCTACCTTAGCCAAATCAACAAATCTCTCTCATTAATGCAATTTTTTCTTTAGGAAATAAATAACAAATTCTTTCCTACCTTAGCCAAATCAACGGATCTCTTCTATTAATGCAATTTACTTTAGCAAACAAATAATAGATTCTTTCCTACCTTAGCCAAATCAACGGATCCCTCCCATTAATGCAATTTGCTTTAGCAAACAAATAATAGATTCTTTCCTACCTTAGCCAAATCTAAGAAATCTCTTTCATTAATGCAATTTGCTTTAGGAAACAAATAATCTCTAATCTCTAATAATTTCTACTCCTAATGAAGCAGTTGGTAGTCTCCTCCCACCTTCCATGGTTTTTTTGGTACCTCCTCCCACCTTCGCTGGGTTTTTTTCGTAGATTTTTTTCGTCCCCTCCCCTCACTTCATTGGTTTATTTTCGCGTCACCCTCTCACACAACGAAAGAAACCTAAACAGATCAGAACTTTCCATACTGGCGCAAGTTATTGATCAGAAATCTAAGTTAGTAATGTAAAATCAATCATGAACAATCTCTAAAGATCAAATCTAAATTAATTAACCTTACCTTAAATCACTCAATTACATTAATTAGAAAACAAATAATTGATTTTCAAAAAATCGCTCAATCACGTAAACCTTACCTTAACTCACGGATGGTAATCAATCTCCAAACAAAGGAAACAATACATCGAGGGAGCAGTAAATAAACTCCCTTTCTTATGACATGTATATGACCTTTCCTTCCCTCTACGTTGTCGAGTGTTCTTGATTCTCGAGGCCGATGCTTGGGCTGCGTCACTGGGTCGCGACGGTGCTGGAGGACGAGGACGGCGAGGCCGGGTGCCGCGGCACCGCGTTGGCCGCGGCCGGTGAAGGGGGCAAAGAAGGGCGGCTTCCCTGGCCCTGGCCATGGCCGTGATCCTGGGAGTTGGTGCGGTGGAAGTGGCACTTGAAGGACACGGCGTGGGTGGCCGACGCGCAGGCGCGCTTGGAAGCGGGCCCGTGGCCCGTGCCGGACGGCGCCGACGCCGACCCGGGCCACCTCCTCCGCGTATTCTTGGAGCTGTGGCTGGCCGATTTACATGAAATTAATTCCCTCAGTTGTGGTGGCAAATATAATACACATAATCCATATTGTTATGTACTAGCGTGTGTGTGTGAAATAGATGGATTATGGTCCCGTACCCAATAAGATGGATATGTGTGTGTGTTACAGAGAGAGAGCGAGAGGGGGAGAGAGTGAGGAAGAGGGAGGCAGAGAGTGTGTGTGAGGAATTGATGGTGAAAAAGGTTGCGAATGTCACTTGATATATATGAGAATATTAATATTGAACTTTTAAAGTTAATGTGGCCCCGTTGCAACGCACGGGTGTTCTTCTAGTTAGGAGTAGAGATGCAATTGTCTATCTTGAAACTAGGGTAATGGTAATTTTAATTAACTCTAGCCCGTGGAATCAATAATTGAACTAATTAGCACTCCCTCTATTTTTTAACTCTGCATGTAAGATTTTTCTGAAGACCAAATTTATTTAAAAAGTATCAACATCCACAATATTATAGTTATACAATACGAAAATTAATGTCATAGTGCATCTAATTATATTAATTTGGTACTAAGAATGTTGATATGTTTTTATAAACATGATCAAACTTTATGAAATTTGACTTCAAACAAATTTTATTATATGCCGAATAAAAAACCATGGAGGGTGCCTTGTTCCGCGAGTTCCACGAGCTCATCCCACCAGTATCTCTGGATGATGAATTGGATGGCAGTGTAAATCAGAACAGCAGGAAAGACGAGGCCAAAGACGTAGAGGGTGGAGTGAGTCTCCCTGCAGCTTCCCAAGGTGTAGGCGACCAAGAGGCGGAGCAGCGCCACCACGACGTGCCCATAGAGGACGTACCACCACCGCCCATTGCCGTCGCCGTCCTTGAACTTGCTTTGGATGGTGGTTAGGAGCATGATTCCCCTGAGTGATGCGATGAAAGCGGCGGTGTTGCAGATGAAGAAGGCGACGAAGCGCCGCGAGTGGTGTTGGTCCTCCATAACCGAGCTGCCGGGGCGGTGGCCTTCCCGGCTGTCGGGCCAGAAGCCGCCCGACGGACTTAGCCCCGCCGTGTAGGTGACGGTGGCGGCGAAAATGGAGAAGAGCATCAGGATCTTGCGCCGCCACTCGAGCTTGAGGCTGAGCGATGGGCGGTGGTGGTCTCCGGGCTCGGGGTCAGGTGGTCTGGGCCTGAAGAGGGCACGGTACGCGGCATAGCCTGTGGTGTAGACGGAGGCGGCGGTGACCAGCACGGATGCGACGACGGTGGTGGCCGTCCCCCGGCTGGCCCCGGCGGCGTAGGCCACCAGGACCGCGAAGAAGTTGAGCACCATGACTCAAGATGGCAACGGGAACGAAACCCATCGGGTTTTGCCTTTCGAAACCCATTCGCACGAGAAAATCGTAAACCCGTCCGCGTCCCAATCATCATGCGCGGGCTAGTTTTCCACCCATCCCCTAAACCCATCGGGTTTCGGGGAACCCACGAGAAAATCAAAACATTTAAACAAATATAGTGGTGACAAAGAATAACATTTCAGCAGCAAAACAAGCACATTTTAGCAGCATAACTTGAGCAAAATTCAACAAAAAAATAGTAGATGGTTCAACAGCTATATAGAGTGTATTTCAGCAACATGATACCAGATTTCAGCAACAAAGATGATCAGCTCTCAGCCATACATGGTTCAACAAGGGGTGCAATTACACAAGTTCTAAAATCGAATTCTTTGTTTACAAATCACGAGCACAAACGAGACGAAATGGTCCAGTACATAAGTTCTGAAATAGAATCAGGCGGCGGCGACCGGCGGTCTTGGGTTTAGGTTTAGGTATTTTGAGGGAGAGAGAGAGAGAGAGAGAGAGAGAGAGTTGAGGGCTCGAGCGAGGCGGAAAGAGTGAGCGATACTGGCCACCCAGCGAGGGGTTGTTCTGGCCTCGACGCTGGGGGGTGGGGGCTCGGTCACTCAGGCTTGGTCATATTGGGTTGGGCCGGATCAGTGCTTGGTAAAAAAATGAATTTCGCGGGTATTGCCGAGTTTCGGGTTCGGAGACTATTGAAACTGGTGTAAATCCACAAAACGTATCGGGTTGTATAATATGTCCAACAACAACCCTTCGAGGATGAAACGATGTCCAACCCCGTTTCCTAATAGAGTAAAACCCACGGGGACACGGGTTTCGGGGCCCATTGCTATCTTGAACCATGACCACCCTGAGCGCCGTGAGGAGTCGGACGACGAGCCGCCTTTTGCGGCTCCTTCCCATGCTCCGCTCCATGAGGAGCAGGAGGAGGATGACCACGACGGAGGCCATGAAGACGGTGGCGTTGCTGTAGTAGAAGGCGTTGTAGCAGCGGCGGTCCGTGATCACGAGGACCTGGTCGCCCGTGAGGTGGCCGTCCTCGGTGCGCATCCAGACGCCGCCCGGTGGGTTGAGCCCGGCCACGTAGGTCACCGTGGCCGCAGGATGGCCATGAGCATGAGGTACTTGCGGAGCTCCAGCATGATGCTCATGGTGGCCGTAGGCGCCATTAGGTTTGCCATTTGCTATGTGAGACGAGACGAGAGCTAGGCCACCCACATGGCCCGATCGAAGCTCGCTCTCTTAGATGCTATATATGGCATGCATGGACGGATGGAGCTGTTCATCAGCATGAGAGTGCATACCGACTGCGCGGGTTGGCGAAGCCGAAGCATACTCCGGTTTGGCATGGTAGATTGATCGAGACAAGTCCTAATCGAATTATTATACTACTATAAAATCATGAACGATTTCTTTCTTGATTGTGAACAGAAACGAATATTGACTCTACATGGTTGGCGAGTCCAAACTCCAAAGGCACGCCGCCTATGACCAGACGCAGCGTCTCTCCCTGCCTCTTCACTGGTAGAAAAAGGGGCTGTTGTCCCGGTTTGTAAGGACCTTTTGTCCCGGTTTCTGAACCGGGACTAAAGGGTCGGTACTAATGCCCTGTCCCTTTAATCCCGGTTCAATTCAGAATCGGGACTGATGGGCCTTCACGTGGCCTGTGCGCGGAGCCCAGGTAGGAGACCCTTTGGTCCCGGTTGGTGGCATCAACCGGGACCAATAGGCATCCACGCGTTAGCATTTCTGTGGCTGAGGTTTTTGTTTTTTTTTGAAAGGGGGGGGGGAGGGTTGGGGTTTTGGGGGTTAATTTAGGTGTTTCATATATTGTGTTAGCTAGCTATAGTTAATAGAGAGAAGTGTCCTCTCTTATGTCCGTGCTTGGTCGACGCTACGTACTATACATACGTATAGAGAGGACTAGACACGCTAGCTAGCTAGTAAGCAAACGAAGGAAACAGAAGATCGTCATGAACATATATGCATACAGAGAGAAGTGATATCGACCACCTCTCCTTCTCCGAGAGATTGTTCGAACAACAAGTTCTTGTATATCTATCCAACAGTACCGGCTACATATATACAATAATTATCTCTTACAAATATAATCATACGGACACATGGTCCACATAGTATTCTCCGTCTTCACCGATCACGTGGTCAAGGAAGAATGCCGCCAATTCCTCTTGAATTGCTCGCATGCGAGCTGGTGCTAGGAGTTCATCCCGCTTCCGAAACATCTAATTTGAAGAAGGGGGTCAATACATATATATATGAATGAATGAAACTCAACACAAATGATGGTAATAAAATAAAATTGTGAATGTTATTATTTACGTACTTCATATTGTTCGTCAGTGTAGCCCCGCTCACAGGTCGTGTGGCGGATGGACTCGCAAACGTAGTATCCACAGAAATCATTCCCTTGTTCCTGCCACAACCACTTTACAAGAAATAGAGGTCAATCAAACTGATAAGCAAGAATACTAAATCAATAGGAGATGCGCAGAACATGCTACTATAGTACTTACTTTCGGGTGTCTAAATTGCAGCTTCTTCGGGAGTCCTGGAGCTTTTTTGGAGAATTTTTTCCAAACCCTGTCAGACAAAGAAAATAATTACTTGATATATCAGGAAATGAACAAAATTGCTGATATGGTGGATAATGATCGATTTAACTTACTTCTCGAGCATTTGAGTCATGTCCGCATAGTCCTGACGATCTTTTCGTCTTGAGTCTAAGACGGTTACTAGTCCCTGCTCAAGCTTAAACTCTAGGAGAATATAGTGGTAACTACACACGCATGCATAACTCATCAATTACATTACTATAACCTTGACTAATATATAAGGGAAACCGAATACGCACAAGACAGTAACACTCACTTGAAGTTGTAAGGAAAGAGTATTATATATTTGTTTTCATTTATTACCAACGATCATAGCAAGTTGGCCTCGGTAGCTGCGGCATGAAATTTAACCTGAGTTGCATCTATGAGATATGTGTTAATGAACCCAATATCACCGACTTGTCTTTTCTTCAATTCGGCGATCTTCAATCTGCATAATATAGTGAGGATGATTATAAATACATGCAATGAAAGAGCTGAGCTATATAGAGAGACTTAATGACAGAAGTAGTACTACTTACAGACAGTAGCAGGTGACCATTGTTTTATCGAGCGACAATTGATTGAAAAACTGAAAGAACTCCTCAAATGGAACAGGCAACAGTTCAATTCCAACGAGGTCATGCTCCTTTTTAACTTTCACATACAAAGTACTCCTCCCCCCAGAGTCTTTGCAGATTTTCAAGTACCAATCATGCAATCTTCGCATCATGGTTGATAGAGATCTTTCATCTTTGACGAGAGTCTTCCCGTACTCGTATCTTTGTATCTGCACCTCCATGAAATCATAATGTACATCGTCGGGAAGGTAATCGCCAAGATTGCTATAACCGGGCACCATCCTCGGATCATTAGCGACGTTGTCGCTTGGTACCTTGAGCGGGGGGCTGTAAGTGCATCTAGTGCCACCCCTAGTTGGTTTTGGAGTATTGACGACAAACCTAGTTGAGGGACTAATGTGTTTGTAAGAATTGCAGGATAACACAGGTAGAAGTTCCTCATTGATTCGGTTTTACTACCAGAGATGACCCCTAAAAATGTATGAAGACATTGAAGTCAAAGGTGGTATATGAAGATATTCACATTGAAGACTATGACAAGAGAAGACACGATATGAAGCCTATGGAGCTCGAAGACTTAGATCTTTCTTAGTTCTTTTTCTTTTGTGTTGAGTCATAGGAACCACCGTACCGTTAAGTGGGGTCTAAGAGAACCATTCAGAATGACTGAAGTGATGCCTAAACCAAAAACCTATGTCTTCGAGTGAAGACAATGAGAGCGAATCTTGTCCAGAGTCGGACAAGTCAGCTTTGCTTGTAGCCCAAGTAAAGTTGCCATGTGAGTTTGAAATCTGACCGTTGGAACACGTGTCAGTTCCTTAGTGACCCGGGGTCATTTCGGACAAATCAGGTCGGGTTGCCAAGTGGCTATAAATAGCCCACCCCCTACAACCATCAATGGTTGGCTGCTCAGATTGAGAGTACGGCTTTTGTCGTTTGAGAGCAACCCACCTTGAAGCCTTTGAGAGAGAATTCCTTGCGAGGATAAAGCCCTAACCACCCAGAGCCAGAGAGAATTGGGCATCACTTAAGTCTTCTTGTCTGTGTGATCTGAAGACTTATTACACTTGAGGACTGTGCATCCTCCAGCCGGTTAGGCGTCGCTTTCTGAGCATCCAAGAGACATTGTGGATTGCCGGTGAACGAAGTCTGTGAAGGTTTGGGAGTCTACCTTGAAGACTTACCTGAGTGATTGGGCGAGGTCTATGTGACCTCAGCTCAAGGAGAATACGGTGACGATTGTGTGTCCTGAGCTGCGTGTTCAGGATTGGGTGTCCGGGACTGTGTGTCCTAAGGTTTAAATACCTAGCCGCTCCAACCAGACGTACAGTTGTCACAGCAACTGGAACTGGTCCAACAAATCATTGTCTTCAACGAGTCACTGGTTTCATCTTCACTTCACTTTACTTACTGTTACTCCTTGTGAAGTTATTGTATGTTTGCTCTATCATTTGTCTTCACTGAGTGACAGCGTGTTCTGTTTGGCTTCACAATATCTTCCTACCTGATCCTTACTGCCTAGCTGCTATTAGTCTTTGTGCTTTCACTTTATTGAATACTTGACTATGGTTTGCCTAGTGTAGCCTCCCTTCCGCTGCATGGTAATAGGTTTAATTTTATCGTTTGTCTTCAAAACTCCCATGTTCTGAAGACTTTCATAAAAATCGCCTATTCACCCCCCCCCCTTTAGTCGATATAACGCACTTTCAGGGGCACAATTGCTTCGCTTGTTCGCCGAGCTGGGCAATTTGTTTCCCAGCTCGTCGTTCTTTCAGCCTTTGATCACTGACAGTACTTCCCGACCGCTCCGCTTCGGCAAATTCCTTTCCAATAATGCGCTCATAGTTTCCTTTTGGCTGAGACTTGGGTGGTTTTGTCAGGGCAGCCAGAGTGCGTTTCGCTTTCACTGGATCTACCTTCTCCTCCGGAGGTGGATGTTTCTTTGCTTTCACCCCTTCAAAGTAGTTCCTCACTTCTTCTCGTGCGATCTCGGCGTTCTCCTCCGGGGTCCTCTCGTATGGTAACTTCTCTCGAGTCTTCATAGAAGGACCGAATCTGTATTTCCTCCCGCCTCTGGCTGTACTGCTAGACGCTGGCAGAGCAGACGGAGTGGTTGTCTTCTTTACTTGCTTACAAGGCGGAGGAGAAGGACTACGACGCGCCGGAGCAGCCGGAGCGGCGGCAGGTCTCTTTCGCACTTGCTGACAAGGCGGAGAAGGAGGAGGCTGGTTGCTCGGGCGCGTTGGCGCAGGCAGAGAAGGAGGCGGAGTGCCGCCACGCGCCGGAGAAGGAGCCGGTCGATTGCCCTGATCGTCACTCGCTGGAGGAGGAGGCGGTGGAGGAGGCAGGGTGCCCTGACTCGCCGGAGGAGGAGGCGGTGGAGGAGGCGGAGTGCCGTGACTTGCCGGAGGAGGAGGAGGAGGAGGTGGAGGCGTCCAGTTTGGAAGGTTGATGAGCTCCTTCCGCCATAGGCATGGAGTCTTCAAAGCAGACCCCAGCCTAGTCTCCCCTTCACCGGTAGGGTGGTCAAGCTGGAGGTCCTCAAATCCCTCCGTTATTTCATCCACCATCACCCTAGCATATCCTTCTGGAATCGGCCGGCAGTGAAAAGTTGCGCCGGGTTCAGTAGGATAAACAGAGCCAACAGCCGCCTTGACCTTCAAATTCATCCATTGCATCATAAGGTGGCAATTTTGAGACTCCGTGATAGCATCCACGGGATAGCTGGCAGGAGCCGTCAAGGCATGCTCCGGCTGAAGCAGCTCGGTGGAAGCCACGCTGCTTCTCCGCTGAGATGGCGGGGTAGCTTCGGGGGAAGCTTCGGCAGTATGTTTGCTGCGATTTGCTTCTCGTTCCTCTATCGCTTGTACCCTTGCTTGTAGCGCCTGCATTTGGGTCTGCTGCAATTTTTTCCTCCTCTCCTGGGATTTGTAACCGCCTGCGTCCGAAAACTTAACCTTCCACGGAATGGAGCCTGGCGTGCCTCGTGTCCGTCTAGGGTGCTCAGGATTCTCGATGGCCATTGTGAGCTCGTCGTTCTCTCTATCTGGAAAGAACGTCCCTTGCTGCGCTGCTTCGATATACTGCTGAAGCTTCCTGACTGGTATGTCCATTTGATCGTTCGTCCAAATGCACTTCCCTGTTACAGGGTCCAAGGTTCCGCCAGCCCCGAAGAACCAAGTCCGGCAATGGTCTGGCCAGTTAATTGTCTCTGGTTCGATCCCTTTATCAACCAGATCATTCTCAGTCTTGGCCCACTTAGGCCGGGCTACGAGGTAGCCACCTAACCCCGTGCGATGGTGATGCTTCTTCTTCGCAGCATTTTGCTTGTTTGTCGCCGACATCTTCTTTCTCTTTTCTGATGTCTTGTGGGCCACAAATGCGGGCCAGTGATCTCTGATCTTCTCATATCTGCCCTTGAATTATGGTGTCTCTTTATTTTTGACAAACTTATTTAGCTCTTTCTTCCACCTCCTGAATAGTTCTGCCATCCTCTTAAGAGCAAAAGACTTGATTAATTGCTCTTTAACTGGCTTCTCTGGATCATCCTCTGGCGGTAGGGTGAAATTTGACTTCAGCTCAGTCCAAAGATCATTTTTCTGCATATCATTGACATAAGACACCTCAGGGTCTTTTGTAGCCGGCTTTAACCATTGCTGGATGCTGATCGGGATCTTGTCCCTAACCAAAACCCAGCACTGAGCAACAAATGTGCTCTTTGTCCGGAGGGGTTCAATCAGTTGGCCGTCGGGCACGATTGCTATGATCTCAAACTTTTCATCCGAGCTCAACTTTTTCTTCGGGCCTCGTCTCTTTACCGAAGTTGTGCTCGATCCGGAGGGCTAGAAAAAAGAACAAAGACTTAATTAATATGTGTACATACCAAAACAATGAATGCATCAATTAGCTAGTCATCAGAAACTTAACTAATATATATACCTGGCCGGACTCGGTTCGGTCACCGGAGACGTCATCACGGTCTCCTTCTTGCACCGGCATTGGGTCACCGGAGCCGTCCTCATGGTCTCCTTCTTGCACCGGCATTAGGTCACCGGAGCCATCATAATCATAGCTAGCTGCTTCCAGACCATCGGTGTCGTTGAGAAACAACGAGCAGGCGTCATCACTTCCTCGTGCGATTATGTCCCCCAACAACTCTTCTTGTACTTCATCTCGGGCGGTGTCCATAGTTTCTACAAATATTGACAACATGGCAATTATTATTCAAACATGACAGATGGATATATTAGTGGCAAACATAGAACTAATATTAATTAATGGCCTCAACGCTGCTTCTCTAGGGTTTGGGGTGGCCTCGACGCTGCTTCTCTAGGGTTTGGGGTGGCCTCGACAACGCTTCAAGGATAAAAAAAAGAACAGGAAGAAGAAAAAAAAAGAGGAGAAGAAAGAATAGAGGAGTAAGAACTCCTCTATTCTTCCTCTATTCTTTCTTCTCCTATTTTTTCTTCTTCTTCCTCTTTTTTTTTATCGGGAACGAGGGTCGTGGAGGGTCACCGAGCGGTAGAGGAAACCCTAAATAGCAAGTATCGTGGGTGTGAGATACATGTGGCCGTCGGTGTCAGACACTACATCCACGTCCCACAAGTGACATGGGCGTCGAAGCCCGCGCCACTTGTGGGACGTGGATGTAGTGTCCGACACCGACGACCACATGTATCTCACACCGACGATACTTTCTATTTAGGGTTTCCTCTACCGCTCGGCGACCCTGACCCTCGACGACCCACGTTCCCGATAAAATAAAGAGGAAGAAGACGAAAAAAAAGAGAAGAAGAGGAAGAAGAAGAAATCTCTACCGTTCGGCGACCCTGACCCTCGACGACCCTCGTTTCCGATAAAATAAAGAGGAAGAAGAAGAAAAAAAGGGAGGAGAAGAAAGAATAGAGGAGAACTCCTCTATTCTTGTGGGACGTGGATGTAGTGTCCGACACCGACGGCCACATGTATCTCACACCGACGATACTTGCTATTTAGGGTTTCCTCTACCGCTCGGCGACCCTCGACGACCCTCATTCCCGATAAAAAAAGAGGAAGAAGAAGAAAAAAAAGAGGAGAAGAAAGAATAGGGGAGAAGAACTCCTCTATTCTTTCTTCTCCTCTTTTTTTATTCTTCTTCCTCTTCTTTTTTTATCCTCTTCTTCCTCTCATGTTCGACGACCCTCGACACCTCGGCGACCCTAGACCCCCTCTCGACCCCCTCATGTAGAAGTTATCGGGTAGGGGGTATATCGACAACGACATACCCGATACATACATACATACATACATATCACATGCATCCATACATATATACACAAAATTAATATCTACTAATTAACAACCTAAATAAAAAAACTAATACATATAGGAAGAAGAAGAAGAAAGAAGAGAATAAAGAATAGAGTAGACACTACACCACAGCACCACATCCCTAACAAACAAGTTGGTTGGGAAAACAAGGTCTGACGACATACACTCGGTCGGGAAAGAGTATTGCCGACCGACAGCGTTTGTTGGGGAAAATCCAGACGGGAAAGCATTTTCCCGACCGACATATCTTTCCCAACCGACAGTTGGATGCCTATAAAGAGAATTGCCAACCGGCCTTCTGATGGCCCTACTCGGAATCTTTCCCGACCGACTACCCGATGGTAACATGTTTGCCGACCGATTTTCAGTTGGCGCTGCTGTTTAAGTTTTCCCGACCGACTGTTTGATAGTATAATATCTGCCGACCAACTTTCTGTTGTCCTTGTCCTGAAACTTTCCCGACCAACTGTGCGATGTTATCCTTTTTGCCGACCAACTTTCCATTGGTACTAGCATGACCCTTTGCCGACCAACAATGAGACGATGTTATGTTTTGCCAACCAACAATTTGTCAATATTTTGTTTAGCTGAGCAATATTTAAACCCTTGATTTCCCATCTATCTTACACAATACAATGTCAATCAAGTCGCATATCTCAGTACAACATGATATCAGTCAAATTACAGTAACTTGCATGTGCTTTGAAAATAGTAAATCATGACCAAAGAAGAATAACATAATAATTACTTCTCAAGAGTGAAGGAAACATTTATGGTTTTTTGACCGAATCGCCCGATAAGTTTACAAAATGATAGATGCATGTCCGAGATTCATTGTTTTCTCCATTACACAAAATACCCAGATGACAACATAAATACCCAGATGACAATATGCCATATAGGTTTACATAATGAGACCTAAAAGACACATTGTTTTTGCTCCGTTACAGAAAATCTGTAGCTGATGCAAAGTGGCATCTTCCTGGTTACTTCCTGACCCTTTTGTATATCTTTCCTACAAAGAATAAAAATGTCCCCGGTGAGCATGCATTCAGAGACAATGGCAATAATGATAATTTTATAAAGCACTATGGCAATTGGCAATAAAAAAACTAGGGGATTTTAGTGTTACAAAAAATAGGGCAAGTTAAGAATAATGCCACAACATGTGCTAATTAGATCTCTATTGCATTTGACATAATAAAGCATCGATGCAACGTGACCATGTAGTATGTCTCAGGAAATAGGAGCAATACAGAGGTGTACTGGGAGAAACACAAGGCAACAGAGTTAAGTTAAATTTCCATCAACCAGACATAAGGCAACAGTTTAGCATGTCCAGAGTCCCAGTTTTAGTTCAAAAGACATGCTTTACCGTGCAGAGTACTACAGGCTAGTTTGGTTGGTGCTGGAGAGCAACTAGAAATTTGTGCCAGCCAGCTCCTCTAGGCATGTGGCAAGTAGAACTGTACCAAAGCCAACTTTTGCATAACATTATTATTTCCTTCTAATTCTGTTAAACCATGTAAGCTAGGAACTGTACATTAACTTAGCCAAACTTTAGATGAAGAGAATAACCAAAACATCTATAGACCATCACCATGTAAGAAGAAGAAGATACAAGGTTCTGGTTAAGTTCATTTCGGTCCCTGGTTTTGTAGCTCAAAAATAAGTACTAGCTCGGGATTCAAAAATACCTTAGCGGCAGGATGAGGAAGATGCCCCTGGTTTGTAGGGTTTCATCTAGCAAAGTGATCATGAGTCAGTATCACATATCAAACAATTTGAGATAAGTGGACAAAAGACATATTGTTGGTGATTACCTTGCTAGATGGCCATGCAATGGACCTTGTGACAGCATCAGCAATAATTTGTAAATCGTCATATTCATAAGGCACCGTAGCATCTCTTCTAATAGCAACATTGACAAGAACCTCATAAGTTCCTGGTCCAAGGGTCTCTCCGTCCACAATAGTGTCTGGGTCAACTGAGATAATTATTGCCTTGGCAACAGGAGTTTCAGGACCGGTCCATGCATATAGAAGCACATCCATACCAATCTGAATCAATTATTATTTTAGAAACATGAAAACAAAACAGAATTTAAACATATAGGTAAGGATGTGAAGATTACAAGGCTTTCATCTTCATAGGTTGATGAGCTTCTTGCAGGGGGCTTTGCAACAACTCTTCTTTGAACAAATGGCTCTTCATCATCCTGTTCAACATCTTCTTCAGCGTCATTTTGTTCCTTAGCTTCAGCTCCGGAGTTCTACCAGACAACAATATGGAAATAGAGTTAGTGCATGCAAGATGGATTAATGATGCATTGAAAGGATGTGGAAATAGTTCATTACTTGTCGAGAATTGGAACCATGCTGCGAGCTAGGAGTTTCGAGATTATGCCTTCCTTGTGAAGCTAACATCAATTCCATTCGGTTCATTCTTTCTTCCATTTGTTGCACATGCCCCTGGAGCATGTTATAGCGATTTTCAGCTTCTCGACGCCCTTGCATTTCAACTAGAACTCTTGTGCTCAATTTACCCCGTGTACCCGGTGTGCCCAAATCTTGAGGTGTTGGACCTAGACCTAACACACGGACACGACCCCTGGGCTCCTTCATTCCACATACGCGTGCAAATAGATCACCTTCTTGAATGCTCTTTTCCTTCCATTCAGGGTGCTTTTCAGCATTCTCTATGAGTTCTTTCTGCAAAATGATATTTACGAGCTCTGTAAATTCTACTTCTACAATTTCTAAGCAATATTGAAAAAGCATGGCAAAAGAGACTTACAATTGTTGTTTCTGCCTGCGGCACATAAATCCCTTTCCTTTCCCCTTTCTTGCATGTATGTGTTTCGATATAAACTTCATCTCTCCGAGGATCATGGCCAAGTTTGACAACCTACAATCATTTATTTATTTCAATATGCATTAGTCACTGAATCGCAGTGGCATATCATTTATAATTGGGGTAATTTTTTTTACCAATTCATTGGCAACACGGGCATGACTCTTGCTGCCAGATGTATGAGGTACTACATTGGCACGATTCTTTTTGGCGATAGCACTACGAGACTACAAGCAAAAAGTAAAGGAGATTTATCACACATATTGTTTGTGTTTTGAGAATCATTACATGCATATTTGTTTATCTATGTCCAGGACAGAGTGTGCTGCAAAGATATACTACAGTTTTGATTAGCAGGATGACTTACTTCAAATGCCGAAGATCTCCAATAAGTAATAAGGGTCTTCCAGTCAGCTTCACTAATTCTGCTGTCACGTCTTTTCATAAGTTGTGCATCAGTGAGTGCAGCATCAAACTTGTACCTCTTTAAATCTGACTTCCAATCCTTCCATTTTATGTGTGAAGTGTTGATAACAAAGCTCAAAGCAGTTGAGTCCAGCTCATAAAATGCCTATTAAAATGAGAGAAAACAGGACACTCAGTTAGATGGCTTTAAAAAAGAGTGTGTAAGTTATAAATTATGCTCATTTCTACCTTCAATGTCTCCCACACTAACAACTTTTTCTCTACATCAACATCTCGCCAATCTAACTCTGCAGGTGGTATATGCTTCCTCACCAAAGTACCAATGAAATTGGCAAATTCGGTTGCATCTGGCCCAACAGGCTGGCCATCCCCATTAAGTGGAATATGGATTTTGGGTTGATTGAGCCTTGCATATATGTTAGCCTTTCGAGTAATTTTTCTTCCACCTTTCTTTTGACTACCATCACCATCAAGCTCATGAGTAATCTCTTCATGCAAGAAAATTAACATAGTCATACAACAATTCTAGCAAGTGACATTAGGTTAGAATATGAACAATTCTAGCATGTGACATTAGGCTACCTTTGGAAGGCTGATGCTCAGGATCAACATGATCTTGATCTTTTGATACCCTAGACCTCAAAACACATCCTTCATTCACGCTTACAGGTGCGCTGGAGGGTGCCTGCATAGATATATAGGTTAGTGTTGCAAGCTACATTTTCTTCCTTCAGGTAGAACATGAATGTGATGGAAGCTGCATACCTTTCTTTTCTTTTTGGGGGCTTGGTTCGCTTCCATATCTTCCTGCATAAAAGCTCTTGTTGCTCGTACCGCTGCTAGCCGTTTATCATTCTGTTCAATGGTCTTGCTTCTCAGTAGTTCATACTCTACCGCTTTCAGTTGTTCCTCCGTGACCCCACCATCTTTAGCTCTTCCGTTTGCGCTTGCCATTTTTCTTCCTGCAAAAGACACACTATGTGAGTACATCGCTGAAAATACAAAACATTAGAGGATCATACACAACACTTACTTTTTTTCAATATCACTTGCTTTAAGAACTAGTCCATCTATATCTGTCCTAGCAGAACCAATGCATCCATCCGCAACACTCACACGTATAGCAGTACATGGATCAGGCAACGCCACACGTAAAACATTACTGTTGTCATCTTTAGATTCTTCTGTGTCATATAATGATGGAATGATGGAACAACAACAGTAGACCACTCAGCATCAATGGGATCTTCAACATAGTAAACTTGAGTTGCTTGTGTGGCTAATATGAAGGGCTCGTCTGATATTTTCTCACCGGTATTGAACAAATGCTTGAAATTCACAGAAGTGATTCCAAACTAATCAGTTTGCACCCATTCATCTTCTACACGATTATCAACCCAGTCACATTTGAACAACACTACTTTCCCTTCATGTCGATAATTCAACTCAAGAATTTCCTTTATAATTCCATAATAGGTCTTGTTTCTTACATTAATATTGTCACCTTTTCCTTTTGCAAAGGATGTGGTTTGTGTAACAAGAGCTACTCCACTACTCTGAAATGAGCGGCCCTCATCATATGATTGTGTATGAAAGTCTAACCCATTTATAGTGTAGCTACTATACTTCATAGCAACCAAGTTTGGCTCTTTAGCTAATTTTTTTATCTCATGAGGTGCTTTATCTCCCATTTCTGCCACCTGTGATTATGAAATGCTATTGTTACTCTACAATGGGATGGAATTATATGTCTTATAGGTTGACAGTCACATGCCCACTTACGTGCAATTTAAACCACTCATGAAATGTCTCATAATGCACACGCTTGACTTCTCGATGACTTCGAACACCAATAGAAGAAAGGTAATCCATATGTTTGCTGCATATAGGTTATATTTATCAATTGACAAGGAGGAGATAAATAACCTAATAGCAATACATAGTAGGGATATCTTACTCTAGGTATGGTTCTATGTTGTCATAATTGAACAAGACATGTCTGTGGGCTTGCAACCAAGTTTTGTTATCTAACATCACCATGCACTTGCCAGCCAGCCCTCGACCAATGTTGTGGAAGAAAGGAGTTGTATCATCAACTTCCATATCCAAACCTCCATCATTCCTAGCTCGATTCAACCGACTCTCATCATCCAAATAGTGTGAGCAAAATGTCAAGCTCTCATCAAACAAATATCCCTCTGCAATTGATCCTTCCACATGACTTCTGGTGTGGACATGTGCCTTGAGCTTTCCTATATACCTCTCTACAGCCCACATGCTGCGAAAATGTACTGGACTAGCTATCATTGCTTGTGCTGGAAGATGAACCATCAAATGCACCATAATATCGAAAAATGATGGGAGGAATATGGCCTCAAGAAGGCTCAAGGTCTCAGCTATTTCATCCTGCAACCTTTGCATGTCACTTATGCGAATAACCTGTGAGTACATTCGCTTGAAAAATCTGCTCACACGAATCAATACCGCACTCACTCTTTCTGGTAATGTTCTTCTCACTTCAAGTGGTAGCAAGTCTTGCAAAAGGACATGGTTGTCATGGCTCTTTAGCCCAGTTATCTTTTTCTCCTTAACATGCACATTGCGGCGTATGTCAGATGCATAACCATTAGGAAACATGGCATTTTTAAATACTTTGCAAAATGTCCTCTGCTGATCAGATTCCATAGTGTAAGGTGCCGAAGGAAAAAAAAACTTCATCATCATCAAGATCAATAGGTTGAAGATCCTTTCTAATAGTGAGTGCTTGAAGGTCATATCGAGAATTAATATTAAACATGGTTTTTCCATTGACTGCCAACAAAGTGTTAACTATGTTCTCACACACATTTTTTTCTATGTGCATGATATCAAAGTTATGATGCATCTTCAAATCCTTCCAATATGGTAGTTTAAACCAAATAGACTTTCTTTTCCAAATGATCAGCGGATCCCCTTTCTTGCGTTTCTTAGTTCTAGGCTTCTTCGTTATAGGATCATTTCCAAACTTGGTTTGCATATTTTCTGTCAGCTCTAAGATTTGCCTACCGGAAAGTGGAACGGGTGCTGTCCCACGTTCTATGTCACCAATTGTGCGTGTATCATACCTCAAGGGGTGATCTTCACGTAAGAACCTACGATGCCCCATATAGCAAGTCTTGCTACCATTTTTTAGCCTAAGAGAACATAATTGAGAGTGGCATTCGGGGCAAGCTCCTTCTCTAGAGGAAGCACAGGCAACCAAAGACCCAAGACCCGGTTTATCCGTAATTGTGCATATTATGGCAGCATGCAACTGAAAATACTCTCTGGTTGAAGCATCATAGGTCCTAACACCATCAAGAAACATATCTACCATATCATCAACTAGTGGCTCAAGATAGACATCAATATCACTACCAGGAGAATTTCTGCCAGGAATCAACAGTGATAGGATAAAATTTGATTGCTTCATAATCATCCAGGGTGGAAAGTTATAAGGAATCAATAATACTGGCCAAATGCTATAGCTGAGATTCATGGATCTAAATGGATTAAAACCATTGGCACATACTACAAGCTTAAGATTTCTGCTGTCTTTTGCAAAATCTTTATTTTTTTCATCAAAATCTTTCCAAAGGAGGGAATCTTTAGGATGCCTAATCAAGCCATCTTGTGTGCGCTCTTCTGCATGCCATCTTGTGAGAGCCGCAGTTCTGGAACACACAAACAACCTTTGAAGCCTCTTCTTTATTGGAAAGTAACGAAGAACCTTCTTAGGAACCTTGTGGACACGTTTCCCATCTGCACTCTTCCTTTCAGATTTCCATCTTGAAGCCTTACATTCTGGGCATGAATTGGCATTGGCATTGTTCTTCCAAAATAGAATGCAATCATTTTCACATGCATGGATATTAACATACCCAAGTCCTAGGCATTTGACTAGTTTTTTAGCTTCATTGGAGTTTTTGGGCATTGTGGACTGAGGGTAATCATCTTTTAGTAGAGCTAACAGCAGATCAAAACTTCTATCAGACCATCCTCCAAGCAGTTTGGTGTGAAGAAGTCTCACTAGGAAATGAAGCGTTGAGAAATTCTTACAGCCTGGATATAGCTCTTGTCTAGAATCAGCTTCAAGTTTGTGGAGAGATTCTAGAAAGGAATCATCCTGATCTAAACCACAATCATCTTCAAGATCTCCCCCTTTATCCAAACCAGCAGCAAGATCTCTTAGCAAATCAGATATATCATCGCCCTCATCCCTGCCGTCACCCTCATCTCTGTCGTCACCCTCATCTAGATTTGGAGGAATGGAAGAAGAAGAGACACGTTCTCCATGAAACATCCACTGTTTGTAGCCATCTACAAATCCCTCGCATACACTACTAGGAAAAGGCCTACTAATGGCGCACCTAATTTGGCCATTAATGGCGCATTAGTGGTGCGCCATTAGTGCCATGCCATTAGTATATTTTACTAATGGCGCACCACAGGTGCGCCATTAGTATCTGGTATACTAATGGCGCACCTCAGATGCGCCATTAGTATATACAACAGTGTGCCATTAGTATGCTTCCTAGGGGGCCATGTATACCCAGGTGCTTTGGCATACTAATGGCGCACAACAACAAGATGCGCCATTAGTAACTTCGGCATACTAATGGCGCACTGTTTAATGATGCGCCATTAGTATCCTTTGGCATACTAATGGCGCACTGTGATGTGATGCGCCATTAGTATGAATATTAGGTTTTTTTATTTTTTTATTTTCTGCTTTTTGCACAGGTTACAAAATGTATGATTGGACAAAATATAGACAGCACACATCAACAACAGATTCATCGAATACAATAGAAGATTAGTCTCTGAATACAATTCATCATATTAGTCTCCGAATACAATTCATCATATTAGTCTCCGAATTGAAAAGACCGAACAAAGATAGAACATTATATTACAAGTCTCGAGACCGCGAGTAGCGAGTTTGTCTTCACATTACAAGTCGATATCGATCATCTAAACTACCATCAAATAGAAGAGAGCTGCGGTCATCACGATGAGCATCATCACGATGAAACTCATCTTCATCCGGTTCCTCCAGCGCTCCCTCCCCTCTCCCGCTAGATAGCGGGCGTATCTAGATTCGGCCTTGGCCCTAGTGGTGTACCCTTTGTAACTGTTATCGCTGAATCGGTGAACCTGTCTCCGACACTCCTCCCTGTCGTCGTAGACTCCGGGAACCTTACCCTTGTACACGACATACGACGGCATCGCTATGCAGTAGCCAAACGAAACGTTAGTACCAATTCACAGACAATACATAAGCAATATATAAGTATGCAACAGAACGATCGGAAGAGAAAAGCAAGACATTAATAGCATCGATTACATCTAAGTTGAACGACTCTCGAAACCAAAGAGACATACTACAAGTTCATTAAAGTTTAATTACAACATGAGCCAATCGATGATTCAGAACTAGACACAGCATCACTGCTTTCGACTCGACTCAAGGGACCGGAGCGTGGATGAAGCCGCCGTCTATCGTGGGAGTCATGAAATAACGGTCGTTGTCAGCCTGCATTTGGAGCATTGTGTCGATGTCACTGTTGGACGGTTGATTTCTGAGATAGAACTGCCGCGAGGTACGAAGGACATCTTGATAGATGAGTTCCGCAAACTCCGACTGGATGCGAAAGAATTCTTGTCTGATGTCCGCGTCCTGGATTGCCGACACGCTCGCGGCCCAATCTTTGAGTTTACTCGGTAGCAGAAGTTGATGATGGTCCCGTACGATCGCCCGCATGTGATGGATGGCGTAGTAGGCACCCTTCTGACCGCCAGGCGGCTGCTTGACCCAGCAGAACGTCGTATTGTGGGAGAACACGTGCTTGCCGTACTTACGAATAGGCCTGGTGAAGGTTCCTCCAGATTTGACGTAGCCGGGGAGAACATCATCAAGAACCTTCTTGACATTTGTGTAGTCTACGTTCGAATGACGGTCCGGGTCGAAATACGTGGCCATGGAATATTTGGGGCTTAGGAGGATGAGCGTGCAATGTGTGTCACTGCAGAAAACACGGAATGTTAAAAGAAAAACGATCGAAATCTAAGAATTCATATGTTACGGGGCGGTTGAGGGGAGGACTTACTCGGGAAAGTAAGGCACGAGGAAGTTATCCTTATCTTGGTTTGCCAGAATGACGCCTTCGAGGTAAGAAGTCGCGACTTGCCGGTCCCCAGCGCTGCCCAAGATCTTGGCACGCATGTAGAAGGGGTCGACTATCACGATGTCCGGGGTCTTGTCGCGAATGATCCGCATCTCCATACTCAGCGAAAATAGCCGAACGAAGGTGTAGTGCAGCGGATGAAGGTTCAACAGAGCGTGGATGTCATCAAACCGCAGGACGATCGTACCCCCGATGGAGTTATCCACAAAGCCCTTGCCCTCTGGCACCTTGGCCGCGAAAACCGGGTATGCCACATCCTTCTCTCTGAGATGCCGCTTCTCCAAAGAAAGAACACTGTCATGCAAACTCCGCATAGCACCGGTTGCAGCATCGAGCATATTTCTCGGTAGCATCGGCCTACCCGCCACATGCAGCCTCCTCATTAAATCCTCATGTGAAGGTGGCCCGTCCTGAGCACGGATCGTACTCGGTGCCGGCTGGCCCGCACCCTTGTTAGTCTTTCTTTTGCGTGCCTTCTTCTTCTCCTGTAATGGGACCGAGTTCTGCTCACAGACCGCCTTCTTGAGTGTGTTGGGGGTGATAATATTTCGCACCTCGCCTATCTGAGGCTCGGTGAAGTCGGCAGCTGGAGGCGTCTCCTGAGAGCTGAACTGCAGACGACGCCTGTTGCGACTTGGCTTCTCCGCGGTACCAGCTAGATCGCGCACGTCTTTTGTTGGGTTGGGTTCTTCAGAAGGAGGCCCCATGAAGTCGCCACCGTACCCATGATCGGCAAAGTACTGATCGACGTTGCCAAATGTATCGTCGTCGTCGTCGTTCTGATCCTGTGCCATATGCATGTTTGGATCCAGTGGCATAGGGATGTCCGGCACCATTGCGGCGGTCTTTCCATGGGGCCGACTTGGCGCCGGCACGACTAGCGGTGTTGTCTTTGGGGTGGTGTCCCCCGCCCCCAAACGAATCTGGCTCTTCGGCCAAAGCAGGGGCCAGCTCAGGCAGGCGCTGAGGGTCATCACGTCATCATCGTCGGCCCCGACAGGTCGAATCGGAGGTAACAACTCGTCGCAGCCTGGCAGCACCCAAACCAGTTGAACCCTAAACAAGTTGGGTGGCATCTGGGTACCGTGGAACAAGGGGTTGCCCGGTTGAACGATTTTGCCCTTGGCGACATCGACCAACTCGTTGTTCATGAAGTGCAGGAGGGTGCACGGAACATCGGCGGCGCCCTGCGAAAACATGTAGGGCGTCAGGGATGCCCAGTCAAAGGTGCCGGCCGGCGTACACCCGGGTGCATTAAGCTCCCATGCTGGCGTCGCAGACACCAATGGCCCCACCATCGCATTCTGCGAGTTGCTGGCCGTGAAGCTAGGAATCGGGGGCGGTCCCTGTTGGCCGCCCGCAATCCACGCACTAATCCCCTGGATCAAGGTAGGCACAATGGCGGTGATCGTCGCTCCGAGTTGTTGTTGCACTTGCTCTTGGACAATCTCCGGAATCCGCGCCACCTGTGCCCTGAGTTCTTGAACCTCGCGCGCCTGGCTTTCCGAGCTGGTCTTTTTCTCCTTTCGCCCACCAGTGTTATAGTATGACGAGCATTTTGTCGACAAGCCTTTGCCGGCCACACGACCAGCTGACGTCGGCTTACTGAGCTTACCCTTGTTCTTCATTACATTCAACGCCCTATTTAGAGTGGTGTCCCAAGGGTTGCTCTTAGTCGACCCCGCGCTACTGCTTTCAGTCGCCTGCGGAAGGAATGTGAACCATTTAGAAATTTGGCTTCATTAATTAGAATGCAACCATATGGAGCTAATTACGCGGGGGTGTATTCCTTACCAGAACAAGCTCAAGCGCCCTGGTCTTCGGATCCGTGGTAAGCTCCTTTGTTTTCGGGTCCTTCTTGTACCGGGCCCTGACAAAGTTCCTGGTCTGCTTGTCACCGTATTTATCGAAGAGGGGCGGTAGGCCTTGCTCGGCACGATCCGCCTCCTCCTTGTCCCATATAGGCTCCGCCACTCTGTAACCGCCGGGGCCGAGTGTGTATTCCCCTAAGTTCAGCTCCCGCATTTCTTTCCCCCACTTACTTGATTTGGAGTTTGCGGTGCTCGAGCAATTGATCTTGAAGTCGTTGTAGTCATCTTCGGTGATCGAAGGATTTTTCTCCTTGATCTTCTCATAACTCTCACCTTTCTCGATCATTCTCTTCACATTGCTTTTCCAAGTAGACAGGGCCTTGCTCATCTTCGTGAGGGCAGCATTGTTCACTTTATTCCCTTTGAGGCTTGTGTTTTCAAATTCAGCGGGGAACTTGTATCGTTCGTGCAGCTTCGTGAAGAGGAGGTTGCGCAAATTCCCTCGGTCAGGATGCCTCAGGTTCTCGGTGTTGATCGAGACGGTGCTCCGGAGAATGCACCCGAGCTGAAGCGAGTACCCCTTGACTATTCGTTCGGGCGCCGTTGGATTCCCGTCGGAGTCCACTTCAGTAACTTCCTCCTTGAGGGTGCGGAGCACGGTCGGGCGCCGGTCCTTCCGTTGCCTCTTCGGTTGGCTGCCATCTGTGCGTGCGCCGCCATCATCAGTGGTGGCATCCTCGGCGGCACCATCAGTGGTGGCATCAGTGGGGTCATCCTCGGTGGTACCATCAGTGGTCTCAGGATCAGTGGGGAAGGCGGCATCCTCATACAAGTGAGGTTGTTCCTCCATCTCCTGGGACAGCTTCCAGAATGCCTTGCCGCCCGAACCCCCGGCCTCATCGTTGTTGGCCATGTTTCTCTCTAAATAGGAACAAAGTTTGGTCAAAAAGTTGGTTATTGTCAAGGAACAAGATCATGGTCTCATCATTTAGGGTTTGTCGACACCGAGGCATCCTAAAAGCTAAGCTTTTATCATTGAGGATTTTTCGACGCCGAGGCACCCTAAAAGCCTAAGCTTTCATCATTTCGGTTTTTATCGACACCGAGGCACCCTAAAAGCCATGCATTAGTCACAAGTACGCCGGGGCACTTGATCCTACTTAATTAACTACTAAGATACCCCGGCCCATGCATTAGTCACAAGTACCCCATATGTCCTATTTTTAGCAAAGTCATGCTAAAATTCACGGAAAATTTTAGCATGACCTTTGCTGAAAATAGGACATATGGAGTACACGAATTTGCCGGAACGGAAGTTAATCGACATTCCAGCAAACTCAAGGGCCTCTCGGGTGGACAAGGCAAAAAAGGCCTCCATCACAACATGGAAAATACATTGGCATGTGAAGAGGTGAAACAATATATGCATCTCCAAGCAGTATCATTCAAAATTTTGGACAAACCACTACAAGCAATACTGGATCAGATACAAGAAGAATGTGAGAAAATGCAGACAAATACTAACAGATTGAGGTGTTTAACTTGTGGTGCTCTCTGCTATTAACATTTCAAGTCAAAACCTTTTCTGGTTAGTAAGTGTTTCTTGAGCATATGTATGTAGTAAGTGTTTCTGCTCTCAGTGTTTCAGAGCACATATTTTAGCTACCTAGTACCAGTGCTATTACCCAGCAGTTAATTAGCTTTTGCTTTTTCTTTTCAGTGCCAAATTCTAGCTAGTACCAGCAAATTAATTACCCACTGTTAGTGCCAAATTCTAGCTAGCAGTACCATATATAAAAGACATTCAATCTGATGCTATTTACTAGCAGTACTAGCAGTTTTTTTTCTTCTTCAATAACTGTATTGTCCATCAGACTGTATTGGCCATATATAAAAGACATTCAGTCTGATGCTATTTACTAGCAGTAGTAGCAGTTTTTTTCTTCTTCATTAACTGTACCAGCAATTTTTTTCTTCTTCATTAACTGTATTAGCTATTTACTAGCAGTACTAGCACTTGGATCATATGCTAACGCTACATTGATACATCATCATGCTGGGTAATATTAAACCCAAGCAACTTTATAATCAACCCAAGATACATCAACTACTGCACTGTCCTGCCTAATAAAAACAGTCATGCCAGCATATAGTATATAAATCTGAATTTGTGTTTACAAGAAGAGTGCCCATTGCAATGTAAACCTGAGAACACATCTCACCTCAAGTGTAGGATATAGCAGACACCTACTTCTTCAGTCAAGTGCAGTAAAAGACCGTTTGCAGAACCTGTTTAGTCAGAGTTGAACATTAGAATCCATACTATGCTCTACTATGCTTGTAAAGGAACACCTGCTAGCTAGCTGCTATCGAGTTGCCAGCATTCGTCGTCAGTGAAAAAAAATGAAGAAGAAAAAAGGCATGCATGCACTGGTTTGCCAAAACAGAGCACTTTAGTCCTTTGTTTTTGCTAACTGCTACACATACCCCCCAATTGAACCACCACAACATCTAAAAGCTAACAATTGTTTTTGCTTATATAATCAGACTTTTTGTGCTAAAAAACCATAGAACAACTGCTCCAAATTTCTAAATAAACTGCCATTTCATTTTATTCAATAATGAACTGTACTCTTTATGGGTTTTTTAGTTAAATGCAGAAAATCCAAAGTTAATTCCACCGGGCTTTTCTATGTTTTTTTATACATAACTGCTAAAACCCTAGGAGTTAACCGAGCCACCAACAGAATCTGGACTTAAAAAGAGAGAGTCACGGACAGTGACATGATACATTTTCATAAAATTAGCTAGTTTTACTTATGGTGCACAAAGGAACAAGTACTGCAGTGCACTTAGAAAAAAAATGAAGGAACTTCTCTCTACCACACCTAATCTGATTCTTTCACATTGCTTGTCTTTTCCTTTTTTTACTCAATAACGGTAAGCACTAATACTCTTAACTGCACTATAGATACTGAACCAAATGAACTCCATGGGTGCTGCCATCTCACCCGTCATTGACGGCGCAATGAAACAATTTTTATAACTGGTGTTTGTTCTTCTCAAAGTATATTCCTTAATCGCAATGGCTAACTACTGAAACTATACGTAACAGTCGAAACACAAACAGAAAGAACCAGATTTGAGAAATTCAGAAACTATAAACTATGTAACTGCTGAATTATACACAACCGCTTCCAAGGCCTACTAGTGTTTTTCAGAGAGAACAACCATGTACAGTTAAAAAATGGTAACTGTGTTGGGGGGAAGTTGATGTTGCTTGATGCCTGAAGTGAGGCCGACAATTAAGGGACCACCGAGACAAAATCTATGAGTAAACTAACATCCTAAACAGGGGGAAGCTCACCGGGGCACCGGGGCGGCGGGGTGTTGGGGCGGCTAGGGCGTCGGGATGGCGGGGCGCCTGGTTGTCGAGGCGGCGGGGCGCCGGGCCGGCGGGGCGCCGAGGGTGTCGGGGCGACAGCAGCTCGGGCGGGGTGGGGGGTGGTGGACCGGCGCGGCGGGGCGGCAGGGGGTCAGGGACGGCGAGGGTGTCAGGGGCGGCGGCCGCTCGGGCGAGGTGGGGGTGGTGGACCGGCGCGGCGGGGGGGTAGGGGGTCAGGGGCGGCGAGGGTGGTGGGGGTCGGGAGCGGCGGCGAGGGCGGTGGGGGTCGGCGGCGACGGGGGCGGCTCGGGCACGGGGACGGCGCAGTGAGGGGAGAGAGATAGAGGGGAGAGAAAGAGGATGGCGTGGGCGCTGACCTTTTTTGTTAGGTGAAATCTCTTTGTCAATACTAATGGCACAATACTAATGGCGCACCACCCCTCGGTGCGCCATAAGTACATCCATACTAATGGCGCACCCCACCGTGGTGCGCCATTAGTATTTTTTTTTAATTTCTGCTCGAGCCAACAGGTTATCTTCCACCAAGTTCCCTCTACTAGCTCAATTGGTCAGCAGCCAGTTCTCACACCAGGATGTCCTGGGTTCGATTCCCAGGCTCCACAAATTTTTTTTATGCATTTAAAATGCTGTTTGATACTTATTTGTGTTTAAATATGTTCAAACTTGTTTAAATCATAGCAGTAATATTTTTTTATAAGACAGTAATAATTTTTTAAAAAATATCATCAAACAGTAATGTCGGTGGAGTGGGGGAGGGTGCGCGGGGTGCGGGGGGTCGGCAGCAGCGGTTGAGTAGGGGAGGGGTGCGGGGGGTCGGCAACGGCGGTTGAGTAGGGGAATCAAGGGTGCGGGGGGTCGGCGGCGGCGGCCGGTGGACCGGGGGATGCTCGGCGGCGAGGGGGACCGGATCTGGCGAGGTGGGATAGCGATCGAGATGGAGGGGGATCGAGATCGAGTGTCCATGAAATTTAAAAATATTCATGATAGTTCAAAAAGTGCCCATGAAATACAATCGAGAAATGAAGGCTACGATTTAAATACAATCGATCTTAGCTAGCTATCTGTTCACAATCTTCTTGCCCTTCTTTTTCGCAAATGGAGTTCTTCTGTGGAACGGACGTCCTTTAGGTAGGGTGGTCCTGCTTCTTCTTGTGGTGTATGCTGCTACTTCATCATCGTCGTCATGTTCGATCCTCGGGTCGCCGTACTTGTCGAAGTCTTGCTCATTGGCTACTCCATCCATTCCGATGATCTTCCTTTTGCCTCTCCTCACGACAACACGACTGGGCTTTGACGGGTCGGTAATGAAGAAGCATTGGTCCACTTGGGAAGCCAGTACCAATGGCTCATTTTTCGCGGTGACGTTTGCGCCCGCGGTCTTGGATTTGGCTTCGGGTATAACCATGGTGGTGAAATACCGGTCTTCTTTTAGGACGCTCTTCGCCCATCTGACACGGAACGTCGGGACCTTCTCTCCAGCGTAGCTCAGCTCCCAGATCTCCTCGATCCTTCTGTAGTATCTGTCCTTGTCGTTACCGGTGTAGGATTCCATCGTTACCCCGAAGTTCTGATAACCATCGCTCTTCATGTCCTTGGCCTCGGTGTAGAATGTGTAGCGATTGATATCGTACGCCTCATAGGTCATCAGGTTGTGCTTGGCGTCCTGTGACAAGGCGAATATGAGTTGTTCTTCCGCGGAAGAATCCTCATGTAAAGGGTACGACAGAAGCTTTCGCTTGAACCAACGCGTGAAACATGAGTTGTGCTCTTTGAGTATATCTCCGTCCGTCCTCTGTTGGCCTCGGTCATTGTACGTCTTCTTAATAAAGGTTTTGTGCTCTACCACCCAAGGATCGACCACGTCTATGTATTGTAGCGCGACTAGGTTTGCTCTTTCAAAGTCGGCGAGTTGACCCTCGAAGTCGACATGCATTTCGCGGCGATCCTCACGGTGACCCCATCCAGCGAGCCTGCCGAGGTGCCTGTTGACGGGCAGACCAACGGGGTTCTCGATGCCTAAATAATTCATGCAGTAGGAGATGCACTCTTCGGTCAGAAAGCCCCTGGCTATGCTTCCCTCTGGATGTGACATGTTGCGAATGTATCCTTTGATGACACCATTCATCCTTTCGAACGGCATCATGCTGTGCAGGAACGTCGGCCCGAGTTGGATGATATCGTCCACGATATGGACCAGCAGATGCACCATAACGTCGAAGAATGCGGGCGGGAAGTACATCTCAAGCTCGCATAGTATCACCACGATCTCTTCCTGTAGCCTTCTGAGTTGCCTCACGTCAACAGACTTCCGAGAGATGACGTCGAAAAAGTTGCATAGGCCAAATAGGGTTTCACGGACGTGCGCGTCCATGATCCCACGGATTGCAACTAGAAGTATCTGCGTCATCAGCACGTGACATGTTGGGTTTCGTAGTAATTTCAAAATTTTTCCTACGCGCACACAGGATCATGTGATGCATAGCAACGAGAGGAGAGTGTTGTCTACGTACCCAACGCAGACCGACTGCGGAAGCAATGACACGACGTAGAGGAAGTAGTCGTACGTCTTCACGATCCAACCGATCAAGCACCGAAACTACGGCACCTCCGAGTTCGAGCACACGTTCAGCTCGATGACGATCCCCGGACTCCGATCCAGCAAAGTGTCGGGGAAGAGTTTCGTCAGCACGACGGCGTGGTGACGATCTTGATGAACTACAGCAGCAGGGCTTCGCCTAAACTCCGCTACAGTATTATCGAGGAATATGGTGGCAGGGGGCACCGCACACGGCTAAGGAATCGATCACGTGGATCAACTTGTGTCAACTTGTGTGTTTAGAGGTGCCCCTGCCTCCGTATATAAAGGAGGAGAGGAGGGGAGGCTGGCCGGCCAAAGAGGGAGGCGCAGGAGAGTCCTACTCCCTCTGGGAGTAGGATTCCTCCCCCCAATCCTAGTCCAACTAGGATTCCTCGGAGGGGAAGGGAGAGAGGGGGGCCGGCCACCTTCTCCTAGTCCTAATAGGACTAGGGGAGGGGAAAGAGGCGCAGCCACCTTGGGCTGCCCCTTTCTCCTTTCCACTAAGGCCCATGATGGCCCATATGGCTCCCGGGGGGTTCCGGTAACCTCCCGGTAACCCGGTAAAATCCCGATTTCACCCGGAACACTTCCGATGTCCAAACATAGGCTTCCAATATATCAATCTTTACGTCTCGACCATTTCGAGACTCCTCGTCATGTCCGTGATCACATCCGGGACTCCGAACAACCTTCGGTACATCAAAATGCATAAACTCATAATATAACTGTCATCGTAACCTTAAGCGTGCGGACCCTACGGGTTCGAGAACAATGTAGACATGACCGAGACATGTCTCTGGTCAATAACCAATAGCGGGACCTGGATGCCCATATTGGCTCCTACATATTCTACGAAGATCTTTATCGGTCAGACCGCATAACAACATACGTTGTTCCCTTTGTCATCGGTATGTTACTTGCCCGAGATTCGATCGTCGGTATCCAATACCTAGTTCAATCTCGTTAACGGCAAGTCTCTTTACTCGTTCCGTAATACATCATCTCACAACTAACATATTAGTTGTAATGCTTGCAAGGCTTATGTGATGTGTATTACCGAGAGGGCCCAGAGATACCTCTCCGACAATCGGAGTGACAAATCCTAATCTCGAAATACGCCAACCCAACATCGACCATTGGAGACACCTGTAGTACTCCTTTATAATCACCCATTTACGTTGTGACGTTTGGTAGTACCCAAAGTGTTCCTCCGGTAAACGGGAGTTGCATAATCTCATAGTCGTAGGAACATGTATAAGTCATGAAGAAAGCAATAGCAACATACTAAACGATCAGGTGCTAAGCTAATGGAATGGGTCATGTCAATCAGATCATTCTACTAATGATGTGACCTCGTTAATCAAATAACAACTCATTGTTCATGGTTAGGAAACATAACCATCTTTGATTAACGAGCTAGTCAAGTAGAGGCATACTAGTGACACTCTGTTTGTCTATGTATTCACACATGTATTATGTTTCCGGAAAATACAATTCTAGCATGAATAATAAACATTTATCATGATTATAAGGAAATAAATAATAACTTTATTATTGCCTCTAGGGCATATTTCCTTCAGTCTCCCACTTGCACTAGAGTCAATAATCTAGATTACACTGTAATGAATCTAACACCCATGGAGCTTTGGTGCTGATCATGTTTTGCTCGTGGAAGAGGCTTAGTCAACGGGTCTGCAATATTCAGATCCGTATGTATCTTGCAAATCTCTATGTCTCCCACCTGGACTAGATCCCGGATGGAGTTGAAGCGTCTCTTGATGTGTTTGGTCCTTTTGTGAAATCTGGATTCCTTTGCCAAGGCAATTGCACCAGTATTGTCACAAAAGATTTTCATTGGACCCGATGCACTAGGTATGACACCTAGATCGGATATGAACTCCTTCATCCAGACTCCTTCATTTGCTGCTTCCGAAGCAGCTATGTATTCCGCTTCACATGTAGATCCCGCTACGACGCTTTGTTTAGAACTGCACCAACTGACAGCTCCACCGTTTAATGTAAACACGTATCCGGTTTGCGATTTAGAATCGTCCGGATCAGTGTCAAAGCTTGCATCAACGTAACCTTTTACGATGAGCTCTTTGTCACTTCCATATACGAGAAACATATCCTTAGTCCTTTTCAGGTATTTCAGGATGTTCTTGACCGCTGTCCAGTGATCCATTCCTGGATTACTTTGGTACCTCCCTGCTAAACTTATAGCAAGGCACACATCAGGTCTGGTACACAGCATTGCATACATGATAGAGCCTATGGCTGATGCATAGGGAACATCTTTCATATTCTCTCTATCTTCTGCAGTGGTCGGGCATTGAGTCTTACTCAATTTCACACCTTGTAACACAGGCAAGAACCCTTTCTTTGCTTGATCCATTTTGAATTTCTTCAAAATTTTGTCAAGGTATGTGCTTTGTGAAAGTCCAATTAAGCGTCTTGATCTGTCTCTATAGATCTTAATGCCTAATATGTAAGCAGCTTCACCGAGGTCTTTCATTGAAAAACTTTTATTCAAGTATCCCTTTATGCTATCCAGAAATTCTATATCATTTCCAATCAGTAATATGTCATCCACATATAATATCAGAAATGCTACAGAGCTCCCACTCACTTTCTTGTAAATACAGGCTTCTCCAAAAGTCTGTATAAAACCAAATGCTTTGATCACACTATCAAAACGTTTATTCCAACTCCGAGAGGCTTGCACCAGTCCATAAATGGATCGCTGGAGCTTGCACACTTTGTTAGCTCCCTTTGGATCGACAAAACCTTCTGGTTGCATCATATACAACTCTTCTTCCAGGAATCCATTCAGGAATGCAGTTTTGACATCCATTTGCCAAATTTCATAATCATAAAATGCGGCAATTGCTAACATGATTCGGACGGACTTAAGCATCGCTACGGGTGAGAAGGTCTCATCGTAGTCAATTCCTTGAACTTGCCGAAAACCTTTTGCGACAAGTCGAGCTTTGTAGACAGTAACATTACCATCAGCGTCAGTCTTCTTCTTAAAGATCCATTTATTCTCAATCGCTTGCCGATCATCGGGCAAGTCAACCAAAGTCCATACTTTGTTCTCATACATGGATCCCATCTCAGATTTCATGGCTTCTAGCCACTTTGCGGAATCTGGGCTCACCATCGCTTCTTCATAGTTCGTAGGTTCATCATGATCTAGTAGCATGACCTCCAGAACAGGATTACCGTACCACTCTGGTGCGGATCTTACTCTGGTTGATCTACGAAGTTCAGTAGTATCTTGATCTGAAGTTTCATGATCATTATCATTGGCTTCCTCACTAACTGGTGTAGGTGTCACTGAAACAGTTTTCTGTGATGAACTACTTTCCAGTAAGGGAGCAGGTACAGTTACCTCGTCAAGTTCTACTTTCCTCCCACTCACTTCTTTCGAGAGAAACTCCTTCTCTAGAAATGATCCATTCTTAGCAACAAATGTTTTGCCTTCGGATCTGTGATAGAAGGTGTACCCAACAGTTTCCTTTGGGTATCCTATGAATACACATTTCTCCGATTTGGGTTCGAGCTTATCAGGTTGAAGCTTTTTCACATAAGCATCGCAGCCCCAAACTTTAAGAAACGACAACTTTGGTTTCTTGCCAAACCATAGTTCATAAGGCGTCGTCTCAACGGATTTTGATGGTGCCCTATTTAACGTGAATGCGGCCGTCTCTAAAGCATATCCCCAAAATGATAGCGGTAAATCTGTAAGAGACATCATAGATCGCACCATATCTAGTAAAGTACGATTACGACGTTCGGACACACCATTACGCTGTGGTGTTCCGGGGGGCGTGAGTTGCGAAACTATTCCACAGTTTTTCAAATGTACACCAAACTCGTAACTCAAATATTCTCCTCCACGATCAGATCGTAGAAACTTTATTTTCTTGTTACGATGATTTTCAACTTCACTCTGAAATTCTTTGAACTTTTCAAATGTTTCAGACTTATGCTTCATTAAGTAGATATATCCATATCTGCTCAAATCATCTGTGAAGGTGAGAAAATAACGATATCCGCCACGAGCCTCAATATTCATCGGACCACATACATCGGTATGTATGATTTCCAACAAATCTGTTGCTCTCTCCATAGTACCGGAGAACGGTGTTTTAGTCATCTTGCCCATGAGGCACGGTTCGCAAGTACCAAGTGATTCATAATCAAGTGGTTCCAAAAGTCCATTAGTATGGAGTTTCTTCATGCGTTTTACACCGATATGACCTAAACGACAGTGCCACAAATAAGTTGCACTTTCATTATCAACTCTGTATCTTTTGGTTTCAACATTATGAATATGTGTATTACTACTATCGAGATTTAGTAAGAATAGACCACTCTTCAAGGGTGCATGACCATAAAAGATATTACTCATATAAATAGAACAACCATTATTCTCTGATTTAAATGAATAACCGTCTCGCATTAAACAAGATCCAGATATAATGTTCATGCTCAACGCTGGCACCAAATAACAATTATTTAGGTCTAATATTAATCCCGAAGGTAGATGTAGAGGTAGCGTGCCGACCGCGATCACATCGACTTTGGAACCGTTTCCCACGCGCATCGTCACCTCGTCCTTTGCCAGTGCCCGCTTATTCTGTAGTCCCTGTTTCGAGTTGCAAATATTAGCAACAGAACCAGTATCAAATACCCAGGTGCTACTGCGAGCATTGGTAAGGTACACATCAATAACATGTATATCACATATACCTTTGTTCACCTTGCCATCCTTCTTATCCGCCAAATACTTGGGGCAGTTCCGCTTCCAGTGACCAGTCTGCTTGCAGTAGAAGCACTCAGTTTCAGGCTTAGGTCTAGACTTGGGTTTCTTCTCTTGAGCAGCAACTTGCTTGCCGTTCTTTTTGAAGTTCCCCTTTTTCTTCCCTTTGCCCTTTTTCTTGAAACTAGTGGTCTTGTTAACCATCAACACTTGATGCTCCTTCTTGATTTCTACCTCCGCAGCTTTTAGCATTGCGAAGAGCTCGGGAATAGTCTTGTTCATCCCTTGCATATTATAGTTCATCACGAAGCTCTTGTAGCTTGGTGGCAGTGATTGGAGAATTCTGTCAATGACGCAATCATCTGGAAGATTAACTCCCAATTGAATCAAGTGATTATTATACCCAGACATTTTGAGTATATGCTCACTGACAGAACTGTTCTCTTCCATCTTGCAGCTATAGAACTTATTGGAGACTTCATATCTCTCAATCCGGGCATTTGCTTGAAATATTAACTTCAACTCCTGGAACATCTCATATGCTCCATGACGTTCAAAACGTCGTTGAAGTCCCGATTCTAAGCCGTAAAGCATGGCACACTGAACTATCGAGTAGTCATCAGCTTTGCTCTGCCAGACGTTCATAACATCTGGCGTTGCTCCAGCAGCAGGCCTGGCACCCAGCGGTGCTTCCAGGACGTAATTCTTCTGTGCAGCAATGAGGATAATCCTCAAGTTACGGACCCAGTCCGTGTAATTGCTACCATCATCTTTCAACTTTGCTTTCTCAAGGAACGCATTAAAATTTAACGGAACAACAGCACGAGCCATCTATCTACAATCAACATAAACAAGCAAGATACTATCAGGGACTAAGTTCATGATAAATTTTAAGTTCAATTAATCATATTATTAAAGAACTCCCACTTAGATAGACATCCCTCTAATCCTCTAAGTGATCACGTGATCCAAATCAACTAAACCATGTCCGATCATCACGTGAGATGGAGTAGTTTCATCGGTGAACATCATTATGTTGATCATATCTACTATATGATTCACGCTCGACCTTTCGGTCTCCGTGTTCCGAGGCCATATCTGCATATGCTAGGCTCGTCAAGTTTAACCTGAGTATTCTGCGTGCGCAACTGTTTTGCACCCGTTGTATTTGAACGTAGAGCCTATCACACCCGATCATCACGTGGTGTCTCAGCACGAAGAACTTTTGCAACGGTGCATACTCAGGGAGAACACTTCTTGATAATTTAGTGAGAGATCATCTTATAATGCTACCGTCAATCAAAGCAAGATAAGATGCATAAAAAGATAAACATCACATGCAATCAATATAAGTGATATGATATGGCCATCATTATCTTGTGCTTGTGATCTCCATCTCCGAAGCACCGTCATGATCACCATCGTCACCGGCGCGACACCTTGATCTCCATCGTAGCATCGTTGTCGTCTCGCCAATCTTATGCTTCCACGACTATCACTACCGTTTAGTAATAAAGTAAAGCATTACATCGCGATTGCATTGCATACAATAAAGCGACAACCATATGGCTCCTGCCAGTTGCCGATAACTTGGTTACAAAACATGATCATCTCATACAATAAAATTCAGCATCATGCCTTGACCATATCACATCACAACATGCCCTGCAAAAACAAGTTAGACGTCCTCTACTTTGTTGTTGCATGTTTTACGTGGCTGCTACGGGCTTAAGTAAGAACCAATCTCACCTACGCATCAAAACCACAACGATAGTTTGTCAAATAGACTCCGTTTTAACCTTCGCAAGGACCGGGCGTAGCCATACTTGGTTCAACTAAAGTTGGAGAGGCAGTCGCCCGCAAGCCATCTCTGTGCAAAGCACGTCGAGGGAACCGGTCTCGCGTAAGCGTACGCGTAAGGTTGGTCCGGGTCGTCTCGTCCAACAATACCGCTGAACCAAAATATGACATGCTGGTAGGCAGTATGACTTGTATCGTCCACAACTCACTTGTGTTCTACTCGTGCATATAACATCAACATCATTAACCTAGGCTCGGATGCCACTGTTGGGTTTCGTAGTAATTTCAAAAAATTTCCTACGCGCACACAGGATCATGTGATGCATAGCAACGAGAGGAGAGTGTTGTCTACGTACCCAACGCAGACCGACTGCGGAAGCAATGACACGACGTAGAGGAAGTAGTCGTACGTCTTCACGATCCAACCGATCAAGCACCGAAACTACGGCACCTCCGAGTTCGAGCACACGTTCAGCTCGATGACGATCCCCGGACTCCGATCCAGCAAAGTGTCGGGGAAGAGTTTCGTCAGCACGACGGCGTGGTGACGATCTTGATGAACTACAGCAGCAGGGCTTCGCCTAAACTCCGCTACAGTATTATCGAGGAATATGGTGGCAGGGGGCACCGCACACGGCTAAGGAATCGATCACGTGGATCAACTTGTGTCAACTTGTGTGTTTAGAGGTGCCCCTGCCTCCGTATATAAAGGAGGAGAGGAGGGGAGGCTGGCCGGCCAAAGAGGGAGGCGCAGGAGAGTCCTACTCCCTCTGGGAGTAGGATTCCTCCCCCAATCCTAGTCCAACTAGGATTCCTCGGAGGGGAAGGGAGAGAGGGGGGCCGGCCACCTTCTCCTAGTCCTAATAGGACTAGGGGAGGGGAAAGAGGCGCAGCCACCTTGGGCTGCCCCTTTCTCCTTTCCACTAAGGCCCATGATGGCCCATATGGCTCCCGGGGGGTTCCGGTAACCTCCCGGTAACCCGGTAAAATCCCGATTTCACCCGGAACACTTCCGATGTCCAAACATAGGCTTCCAATATATCAATCTTTACGTCTCGACCATTTCGAGACTCCTCGTCATGTCCGTGATCAAATCCGGGACTCCGAACAACCTTCAGTACATCAAAGTGCATAAACTCATAATATAACTGTCATCGTAACCTTAAGCGTGCGGACCCTACGGGTTCGAGAACAATGTAGACATGACCGAGACATGTCTCTGGTCAATAACCAATAGCGGGACCTGGATGCCCATATTGGCTCCTACATATTCTACTAAGATCTTTATCGGTCAGACCGCATAACAACATACGTTGTTCCCTTTGTCATCGGTATGTTACTTGCCCGAGATTCGATCGTCGGTATCCAATACCTAGTTCAATCTCGTTAACGGCAAGTCTCTTTACTCGTTCCGTAATACATCATCTCACAACTAACATATTAGTTGTAATGCTTGCAAGGCTTATGTAATGTGTATTACCGAGAGGGCCTAGAGATACCTCTCCGACAATCGGAGTGACAAATCCTAATCTCGAAATACGCCAACCCAACATCGACCATTGGAGACACCTGTAGTACTCCTTTATAATCACCCATTTACGTTGTGACGTTTGGTAGTACCCAAAGTGTTCCTCCGGTAAACGGGAGTTGCATAATCTCATAGTCGTAGGAACATGTATAAGTCATGAAGAAAGCAATAGCAACATACTAAACGATCAGGTGCTAAGCTAATGGAATGGGTCATGTCAATCAGATCATTCTACTAATGATGTGACCTCGTTAATCAAATAACAACTCATTGTTCATGGTTAGGAAACATAACCATCTTTGATTAACGAGCTAGTCAAGTAGAGGCATACTAGTGACACTCTGTTTGTCTATGTATTCACACATGTATTATGTTTCCGGAAAATACAATTCTAGCATGAATAATAAACATTTATCATGATTATAAGGAAATAAATAATAACTTTATTATTGCCTCTAGGGCATATTTCCTTCATGACAGTCGTGAGACTTCATCCCACTGAACTTCAGCTTCGCTGGGTCTAGGTATCTGCTTATCTTCCCCGCGTAACCGTAAGGAAGTTTTACTCCTACGAGGCAGGTGAAAAACTGCTCGATCTCCTCCTGACTTAGAGCGAAGCACGCGGGAGGGTAGTAATTTCTGGTCTTCTTGGCCTTTTTGCCTTTGCGACGACTTTCCGTGTCCTGCTTCGCCTCATCATCATCATCATCATCATCATCATCATCATCATCATCATATATAGCGTGAAGCTCCTACCTGATGCCCATTGATTTCAAGTCTGCCATTGCTTTCGGCCCATCTTTTGTCCTCTCTGGCATGTTGAGCAGGGTACCAAGCAGACTCTCGCGCACGTTCTTCGTGATATGCATGACATAAAGGCTGTGAGGCACACGGTGGATCTTCCAGTACGGCAAGTCCCAGAAAACAGACCTCGTTTTCCATACCTTCAGCAGCGGCTCTCGCACCTTTCGCTTCTTTCCCGGCTCTGGCGCCTTTTGCTTCTTTCCCGGCAGTGGGTAGTCTTTCCAATTTTTCAACAGCTCGTCTATTTCCTCGCCGCTCCTCGTACGCGGGCGTCCTCGGGGTTCGGTTTCACCATCGAACAGATCCTTGTGTTTTCTCCACGGTTCATCGTCGCGAAGCCACCTTCGATGTCCCATGAACACGGTTTTCGAAGACCCGGGATCTCTATCTAGCTGGCGATACGTTGTGTCATCCATGCACCTGACGCATCCAAAAAATCCGTGGACCACCTGCCCCGCGACATATCCGTAACCGAGATAGTTGTGCACCGTCGTGAGCAGCGCGGCTCTCATAGGGAAATATTCTTTCTCTGCGGCGTCCCACGTATTGGCTGGCGTTTTCCACAGCGTGTCAAGCTCCTCTTTCAGCAGCCCCAGATACAGATTGATGTTGTTCCCTAGTTGTTTCGGTCCTTCAATTAGCATACTCATGTGAATGTACTTCCTCTTCATGCACAACCAGGGGGAAGGTTGTACATCCACACAAACACAGGTCAGGTGCTATGTGCGCTTCTCTGGCTGCCAAACGGATTGACTCCATCGGTGCTCGCGCCTAGCATGATGTTCCTTCGATCGTTCCCAAATTCTGGGTCTTCGAAGTTCAACGCTTGCCACTGGCTCGCATCCTTAGGGTGACTCAGCATCTTGTCTTTTTTATCTATCTCCGGATCATTTGCGTCATCTTCTTGCTTCTTCTCCTCCCTATCCGCGTGCCAACGCAGGAGCTTTGCTACCCTAGGGTCCACGAAATACCGCTGCAGACGAGGAGTGATTGGAAAGTACCACACCACTTTTCGAGGAGCTTTCTTCCTCTTCTTGTATCGAGTGACGCCGCACACTGGACATATGGTAGACTCCGCGTGCTCGTCCCGATAAATGATGCAATTGTTCATGCACACATGGTATTTCATGTGCGGTAAATCCAGAGGACACACGATTTTCTTCGCCTCCTCCAAACTGGTCGGGCACTTGTTCCCCATGGGAAGACGTTCGTGCCAGAATGACATGTTCTCGTGGAAGCATGCGTCGGTCATTTTGTGTTTTACCTTCATCTCCAGAGCCATGAGCGTTACTTTCACGCGGGTATCCTCGGGCCTGCATTCTTCATACAATGGAGTAACCGCGTCTAACTCAAGTTGATCCATCTTGGCTTTCTCTCGGGTGGCAGCTCTTGCGTTATCCGTCTGCTTGAGAAGCAGCTCTTGAATATGAGGGTCCTGCACCCAGCCCATTGATGGTCCAGCGTCGTCTGCTCCGCCGGCATCATCATCTTCATGATCATGCCCGTCGTCTGCTCTGGCATCTTACATGATGACTGTGTACAACATCACCGTCGTGATCATCTCCTGGGGATTCTTCGTCTTCTCGCCCGCCCGAGCCGCGGTGGTTGTCTTGCTGCCCTTCCTCATTTCTTGCTTGGCCCCATGGATGACTTCGTAGTCATCTTCATCACCTTGCCACCGATAGCCATCCATGAAACCACGCAAGAGCAGGTGGTCCCGCACCTGCCCGGATTCCGGGTCCGCAATAAGGCTCTTTAGCTTGCATCTTCGACACGGACATCTTATCTCCGTCTCGTTCTTTTGAACCATCTCGGCCTTCGCGGACCTCAAAAACCTATTCATGATGCCTTCGGTCATCGTGCGGACCATGGTCGCCTGCGGGGTAGAGCAAAACGATATTTTAGAACCAAGAAAAAATTTGGCATGACTTTCCCTAAAAATAGGACCAAAAAGAATGCTTAATGCCAAAATTCTCGCCGAAACGGAAATGAATCAACATTCTGGCAAAATATTGGCAACTATCGCATTTCAAATACCGGTACACCTCCAAGCACAAACACATATGCAACACCACAAACATATGCAACACCACGAACATACATAGATCTAGCTAGGCCATAAAAAGTGCATGTGCACATTGTTGTAGGGAGAACAACATAAATATAGCTTCCCCCCTTACTTACCTATCAAAACAAGGTAATGTAACCACTTAAATTGAATGAATCTATGGTGGAAATGAGGTGAAAAAGAGGAGGCACCCGAGACAAGGAGGAGGTGGAGGGAATGAAGTGGGGAGAAAGTGAGTGTGGGTAGGAGAGGCTGTCCAAAATATCTTGTTGCTGCCCACTTACTAATGGCGCACCAACTCTAAATGCGCCATTAGTAATCCAGGTTACTAATGGCGCACCTTCTGGTGGTGCGCCATTAGTAGTTTTGTAAAAAAAACATACTAATGGCGCATTGTTCCACAGTGCGCCATTACTAGTTTAAACTAGTAATGGCGCACGGTCGAACAGTGCGCCATTAGTAGTTTTGCAAAAAAAGGAATAAAAAATATAATAAAAAAACAACATTAGTGGCGCACTTTCCGACAGGTGCGCCATTACTAGTTACAACTAGTAATGGCGCACTGTGTCTGGATGCGCCATTAGTATGTTTGGACAGGCGCACTAGTTCAAAAAAAATTATACTAATGGCGCACCCTGGGCCAGGTGCGCCATTAGTAGTTTCAACTCTAATGACGTATCAGAAGGTGGTGTGCCATTAGTATATACTAATGGCGCACCGCTTGTCTGGTGCGCCATTAGTGTCAATCCCATCTATAGCCCTTTTTCTAGTAGTGATACTAGGTGCTCACGGACTTCAGACTCTTCTCTCCAGTACGAGTTCACATAGTTTTTCCAAGGACATAAGATTTTATTCTCAACCGATGATTTATTAAATGCATAGCCTAGGAATATGGCGAGCCCTTGTAAGTACTTCTCTGTATGCCTACATGCAAGTGTACATGTGTAGTGTGTTATATATAGTTTCAGCATATAAGCAAAACAAAATATATATGCGGCGTTATACCTAGGCGCATCCGTCCAAACTTTATCCATGGTATCTTAGCTTCACAACTAGTTACTACCAAGTCAACACTAAATCCTGAACGAATAATATCAAAACCAGAGAATGCAAGGAATCAATTTAAGTACTGTAAATAAATTGGCGCAGAAAAGAAACGAAGAATCATAGAACCAATTCAATGGTAGAACACACGGTAAAGGCAGATACCACCATAAATAAAATGGATCAAAGCTGTGGTTGACTCACCAACTGGTGGAGGATGCAGCGACAAGCACGGGAGGGGGATCGCTGCACCGCTGCTGGAAGCTGAGTTGTTGGCAGCAAGAATCCTAATAACCAAAATAATTAGACAATATAAAAGTCAGTGTCAAACATGAGGAGGCATCTCTACATATTCATGACATCCACACATATGGAGGGCCTCTGGACTTGAGTGGGTAAGAGAAACTCATCTAGTGGTTGCAGCAAATATTCTACAACTTCTCTTTGTCGGCTCAATGTTATCAGCAGTGCTCCTCTATGTTACCTGTAGAAAAAACAAGACAGACGAACAAGTAGATTACAACTTTTGAGATGCAGTGCTTTATATATTTACAGCTCTCTGCCATGTTTTCTTTCACTTCAAATTCTACTTCAGTAAACAAAAGAGAAACTCAAGTTTAAAATTTTTGTTACTGAAATTTAGGTATAACATCAGGTTAGTTAAGTTGTATGTTTTCAGAGACTCCAGTTTTTTGGATATATGTCCGAGTTGCATGCTCTTAAAGGAAACATGATTCTAAAAGTCAAGATGATGCTTTTTAATGAAGTAATATATACTGTTGGCAAGGTCAATCCATATGCATGACAATATTTAGCTCCTCAGCACTCTTTTTGTGTATTAACTTTATAGTTAAACTCTTCTTCATTTGTCTTCAGATCATCCAGACAAGAAAACTCGATACCGATGACTACAAATTCCTTTCTATCGGTACGGTGGAATTAAAGGACAGAACTGCAATGGGAAAAAAATTTGCACACAACAGCTCAACTTCTAGAATTAGTTCATATTGCTACCACCAAGCTTCTACTATGTACATTGATTAGCACATTTTCTGCCTGCATAGTATGTCGCAATTAGACTAGCTGCAGTACACATCAAACTGGAGAAGAAAAGCAAGAGGTGTAGCCGTTCCCTACTGCCGGAGCTCCCCGTTCCCCACCATCCCACTCTCACAACAAAGCCTAGAGAGAGGGGGAGGGGGGAGGGAGGTAAAGACAGAGAGGGAAGAGTTGTACGTCAGCCGCATCGACCATTGCCGCTGCCGCTGCGTGTCTTCGAGAGCTGGACGGTGGAGATGGGGGAGGTCAGTCCAGGGAGGGTGGCTTGCCGCTTCCCAAGATGCTCACACGCCTACTGCTGGTTGGAGAAAGGCGCCCGGAGAGAGAGAGAGCACTAGGACATGGGGCTGGCGGTGGAGAGACAGGATGGAGTTGGGCGACGTTGACGGGGCAGGAAGGCGTGGGGCGGCGCTGCAGAGGGAGGGCGGCGGTGGAGTGGCGCCGCAGAGGGAGGGCGGCATGGGGCGACGGTGGAGCGGCGCTACAGAGGGAGGGTGGCATGGGGCGGTGCTGCAGAGGGAGGGCGGCGTGGGGCGACGGTGGAGTGGCGCTGCAGAGGGAGGGCAGCGGTGGAGTGGCGCCGCAGAGGGAGGGCGGTGTGGGGCGACGGTGGAGCGGCGCTGCAGAGGGAGGGCGGCGTGGGGCGGCGGTGGGACGGCGTGGGGCGGCAGTGGGATGGCGTGGGATCGACCGGCGGGAGCACTGGCGGTGTGCGTGGGGAACGAACAGATCGAGCTAGGGATTTGGTTGTCCTGTACGTGCGAGGGGAACGAAGGAGATTGGGTTTTTGGGGGGAAACGTTCGCGGGTTGGGCCGTTTATTGGCGCTAAAATTTGGCCGTTCGCGCGCGAGGCCCAGTTAGCTTCAGAATGTCGGTCGGCGTTATTTACCAACCGATGGTCCGTGGGCCATAAAAGATTTCCCGACCGACTGTTTGATGATATATGCTATACCATTCCCGACCGATAGTGTGTAACTGAATAGATGTTTCCCCACCCACAGTCCGTTAGAAATTTTTCTGACATATTGCTGGTCGGCAATGGTGACTTTTTCCCAACACACGCTGGTAGGGAATTTTGGTGCATGGTGTAGGGAGAAGACTTCCTCTTCTTCCTCTCCTCTTCTTCTCCCTCTTCTTCCCCTTCTTCCCTCGACCCCCTAAACTAGTTCTCAACCCTCGACCCCCTAAACTAGTTCTCAACCCTCGACCCCCTAAACTAGTTCTCGACCCTCCTCATGTCGAAGTTATCAGGGAGGGGGTATATCGACCCCCCTCATGTCAAAGTTATCGGGGAGGATTATATCGACCCCCCTCCTGTCGAAGTTAACGGGGAGGGGGTATATCGACAATGACATGCATACATGGAAAAAAATGCTATCCATCTATACATACATAGCCACATACATATATACATGGAAATAATGCTATGAAAAAATATGAACAAAAAATGCTATGAACAAAAAAAATACACATAAACAAAAAAATACCTATATGAACAAAAAATGCTCTGAACAAAAAAAAATAATACACATATATGAACATCTATACATACATATATACATTACATATATGAACAAAAAAATGAAAAAAATGATAAACAGGTGGTGGCGGCTCACAGCAGCGAGGTTGACCGGCGAGGGCGACGGCGGGGACGGCGAGGGCGTCGGCGAGGGCGGCGGATGGCTCGGGGAGGAGGGCGGCGAGGGCGGCATGGGCTCAGGGAGGAGGGCTCGGGGACGCCGGCGAGATCGGGGGCGGCGCGGGCTTGGGGGCGACGGCGAGCTCGAGGGGCGGCGTGAGCTCGGGAAGGAGGGCTCGGGGACGACGGCGAGCTCCGCGGCGGCGCGGGCTCGAGGGCGGCAAGGGCTCAAGGGCGGCGCGGGCTCAAGGAGCGGGCGGCGACGGCAACGAGGAGCGGGCGGTGACGGCGACGGCGACCTCGAGGCGGCGACGGCGAGCACGGGCAGCCTAGCGGCGTCGTCGGGGCGGGATCGAAGAAACTGAACCAAAATTTTCACAAGTGTGGCTTATATAGACGGAGCATTGGTCACGGTTCGTGGCACAAACCGTGACAAATGCCTCCCTTTAGTCCCGGTTGGTGCCACCAACCGAGACCAAATGCCTCTTTTCAGCAGCCCAAAGGGCGGGAAGCGACGGCCTTTGGTCTCGGTTGGTGGAACCAACCGGGACTAAAGGGCGGCATTGGTCACGGTTTGTGCCACGAACCGTGACCAATGCCCCCCTTTAGTCCCGGTTGGTGCCACCAACTGAGACCAAAGGCCTTGTACGGCTGCTGCGTCGAAAGTTTAGTCCCACCTCGCTAGTTGAGAGGGGTGCTCAGTGGTTTATAAGCCCCACTGTCGCACCCCTCTCGAGCTCCTCTCCATTGCAGGCTTACGGGCCTCATTTTCACTGCTATGCATGTGGGCCTACTGGGCCTCCTGCGGGCCTGAATCCTGGCCCTTGGATGGGTTTCCAGTCGTATTCAGGCCGTGGGGGCCCATTACGTAGCATTTGTTTTTTGTTTTTTTGTTGTTCTATTTATTTTCTTTTGTTTTTTGCTTTATTTTTTACTTCTTTATGCTTTTAGTTTTAGAAAAATTATAAACTTTTTGTTAATGCCATTAGTTTTCAAATCTGAAAACACTTTTTTTGTTTTTTTGTTTTCTTTGTTGCTTTATTTATTTTATTTTGTTTCTACTTACAACAAAATACTTATTGTTGCTATTTTTTCCAGTTTTTTTTGTTTTGTTTTCTGCATTATTTATTTTCTTTTGTTTTTTGCTTTATTTTTTTTATTCTTTTTGCTTTTAGTTTTAGAAAAATTATAAACTTTCTGTTAGTGCCATTAGTTTTCAAATTTGAACAAACTTTTTTAGGTTTTTTGTTTTGTTTGTTGCTTTATTTATTTTATTTTGTGATTAACTTTACTATAAAAATAGTTTTTTCCTATTTTTTGATTTGTTTTTTGCATTATTTATTTTCTTTTGTTTTTTTCTTTAATTTTTAATTCTGTTTGCTTTTAGGTTAGCAAAATTATAAAATTTCTGTTAGTGCCATTAGTTTTAGAAAAATTATAAACTTTCTGTTAGTGCCATTAGTTTTCAAATTTGAATAGTTAAAATTTGAATTCTTTGAAATTTGTGTGAATCACAAGTTTGTGATTAACTTACTAAAAAAATGAGAATAGATGCGCTTATAGAGAAAATTCAACCTAAATTCATAGTAAATTTCTATGAATTTCAGAGAAATTCATTATGAATTTAGGTTAAACTTTTCTCTATTAGGGCATCTATTTTCACTTTGAGAGGAGCTCAACAAGGCAGAGAGGGAAGGGCTTATAAACCGGTGTGAGCCCCCTTCGGTTGGCGAGGTGGGACTAAACTCTGCCCGCAACGAGGACCAACCCTTTAGTCCCAGTTTGTGGCACAAACCGGGACTAATGGTCATGGGCCAGGGGCGAGGAGCAAAATTATAAACTTTCTGTTAGTGCGATTAGTTTTAGAAAGTTGAAAGTTGAAAGTTGGCATGGGCCAGGGACTAATGGTCATGGTATTACGAGGGCCTAACCATAAGACATTAAAGCATTTCAAATGAATTCTGAAAAAGTTGAAAGTTGGCATGGTATCATAATTTCACCCACATAGCATGTGCATGTACAAAACGGACAATGGTAGCATGTTCGTGTGTTACAAAGTTGGCACGGTATCATCATAATAGTTGCGGGAGAAAGTCTTCACTTTTTCTTCGCTTGTGTCATTTGCTTATTGCGCCGTAACCATGGATAATCTTCATTGTTTATCAGCATGCTTGGGTCAGCCTTGACATTGAAGGGAGGAATTTCATGAAACTTTTCATAATCTTCAGACATGTCTGTCTTGCCGTCCACTCCCAGGATGTCCCTTTTTCCTGAAAGAACTATGTGGCACTTTGGCTCATCGTATGATGTATTCGCTTCCTTATCTTTTCTTTTTCTCGGTTTGGTAGACATGTCCTTCACATAGATAACATGTGCCACATCATTGGCTAGGATGAACGGTTCGTCAATGTACCCAAGATTTTTCAGATCCACTGTTGTCATTCTGTACTGTGGGTGTACCTGTACCCCGCCGCCTGATAGATTGACCCATTTGCACTTAAACAAAGGGACCTTAAAATCAGGTCCGTAGTCAAGTTCCCATATGTTCACTATGTAACCATAATATGTGTCCTTTCCGCTCTCGGTTGCTGCATCAAAGCGGACACCGCTGTTTTGGTTGGTGCTCTTTTGATCTTGGGCAATCGTGTAAAATGTATTCCCATTTATCTCATATCCTTTGTAAGTCAATATAGTCAAAGATGGTCCCCTGTACAACAAGTACAACTCATCACAAACAGTGTTGTCACCTCTGAGACGTGTTTCCAACCAACTGCTGAAAGTCCTGATGTGTTCACATGTAATCCAGTCGTCGCACTGCTCCGGGTGTTTGGAGCGTAGACTGTTCTTGTGTTCATCGACATACGGGGTCACCAAGGTAGAGTTCTGTAGAACTGTGTAGTGTGCTTGAGACCAAGAATATCCATCCTTGCATATTATTGAGTCTCTTCCAAGGGTGCCTTTTCCAGTCAGTCTCTCCTCATACCGCGATTTAGGGAGACCTATCTTCTTAAGGCCAGGAATGAAGTCAACACAAAACCCGATAACATCCTCTGTTTGTTGGCCCATGGAGATGCTTCCTTCTGGCCTAGCGCGGTTACGGACATATTTCTTTAGGACTCCCATGAACCTGTCAAACGGGAACATATTGTGTAGAAGTACGGGCCCCAGGATGACAATCTCGTTGACTAGATGAACTAGGACGTGCGTCATGATATTGAAGAAGGATGGTGGGAACACCAGCTCGAAACTGACAAGACATTGCGACACATCACTCCTTAGCCTTGGTACGATTTCTGGATCGATCACCTTCTGAGAGATTGCATTGAAGAATGCACATAGCTTCACAATGGCTAATCGGACGTTTTCCGGTACAAGCCCCCTCAATGCAACCGGCAGCAGTTGCGTCATAATCACGTGGCAGTCATGAGACTTTAGGTTCTGAAACTTTTTCTCTGGCATATTTATTATTCCCTTTATATTCGACGAGAAGCCAGTCATGACCTTCATACTGAGCAGGCATTCAAAGAAGATTTCTTTCTCTTCTTTCGTAAGAGCGTAGATGGCAGGACCTTTATACTGCTTCGGAGGCATGCCATCTTTTTCGTGCAAACGTTGCAGGTCCTCCCGTGCCTCAGGTGTATCTTTTGTCTTCCCATACACGCCCAAGAAGCCTAGCAGGTTCATGCAAAGGTTCTTTGTCACGTGCATCACGTCGATTGAAGAGCGGACCTCTAGGTCTTTCCAGTAGGGTAGGTCCCAAAATATAGATTTCTTCTTCCACGTGGGTGCGTGTCCCTCAGCGTCATTCGGAACAGCTAGTCCACCGGGACCCTTTCCAAAGATTACGTAGTGTAAATCATTGACCATAGCAAGTACGTGATCACCGGTATGCATGGCGGGCTTCTTCCGGTGATCTGCCTCGCCTTTGAAATGCTTGCCTTTCTTTCGACATTGATGGTTGGTCGAAAGAAATCAACGATGGCCCAGGTACACATTCGTCCTGCATTTGTCCAGGTATATACTTCCAGTGTCATCTAAATAGTGTGTGCATGCGTGGTATCCTTTGTTTGTCTGTCCTGAAAGGTTACTGAGAGCGGGCCAATCGTTGATGGTCACGAACAGCAACGCCTTAAGGTTAAATTCCTCCTGTCTGTGCTCATCCCACGTACGTACACTGTTTCCATTCCACAGCTGTAAAAGTTCTTCAACTAATGGCCTTAGGTACACATCAATGTCGTTGCCGGGTTGCTTAGGGCCTTGGTTGAGAACTGGCATCATAATGAACTTCCTCTTCATGCACATCCAAGGAGGAAGGTTATACATACATAGAGTCACGAGCCAGGTGCTGTGATTGCTGCTCTGCTCCCCGAAAGGATTAATGCCATCCGCGCTTAAAGCAAACCATACATTCCTTGGGTCCTTTGCAAACTCATCCCAGTACTTTCTCTCGATTTTTCTCCACTTCGACCCGTCAGCGGGTGCTCTCAACTTCCCATCTTTCTTCCGGTTCTCACTGTGCCATCGCATCAACTTGGCATGCTCTTCTTTCCGAACAGACGTTTCAACCGTGGTATTATAGGAGCATACCACATCACCTTCGCAGGAACCCTCTTCCTGGCGGGCTCGCCCTCAACATCAACAGGGTCATCTCGTTTGATCTTATACCGCAATGCACCGCATACCGGGCATGCGTTCAGATCCTTGTATGCACCGCGGTAGAGGATGCAGTCATTAGGGCATGCATGTATCTTGTCCACCTCCAATCCTAGAGGGCATACGACCTTCTTTGCTGCGTATGTATAGTCGGGCAATTCGTTATCCTTTGGAAGCTTCTTCTTCAATATTTTCAGTAGCTTCTCAAATCCTTTGTCAGCCATAGCATTCTCTGCCTTCCACTGCAGCAATTCCAGTACGGTACCGAGCTTTGTGTTGCCATCTTCGCAATTGGGGTATAACCCTTTTTTGTGATCCTCTAACATGCGATCGAACTTCAGCTTCTCCTTTTGACTTTCGCATTGCGTCCTTGCATCGACAATGACCCGGCGGAGATCATCATCAGCGGGCACATCGTCTGGTTCCTCTTGGTCTTCAGCAGCTTCACCCATTGCAACATCATCGGGCACATCGTCTGGTTCCTCTTGATCTTCACCAGCTCCCACCGTTGCAGCATCACCGTATTCAGGGGGCACATAGTTGTCATCTTACTCTTTTTCTTCGCCGTCTTCCATCATAACCCCTATTTCTCCGTGCCTCGTCCAAACATTATAGTGTGGCATGAAACCCTTGTAAAGCAGGTGGGAGTGAAGGATTTTCCAGTTAGAGTAAGACCACGTATTCCCACATTCAGTGCATGGACAACACATAAAACCATTCTGCTTGCTTGCCTCAGCCGCATCGGGAAACTCATGCACGCCCTTAATGTACTCGCAGGTGTGTCTGTCACCGTACATCCATTGCCAGTTCATCTGCGTGCATTATATATAATTCAGTGTCCAAATTAATAGAAGTTCATCATCACATTAAAACCAAAGTGCATACATAGTTCTCATCTAACAACATATAGCTCTCCAGAGCATCTAATTAATTAAACCATACATTTAAACTATGTAAAACATTTCAATGCGAAAACAAATGCGATCATAATCGCAACCAAGGTAACAATTGATCCAACGGCATAATGATACCAAGCCTCGGTATGAATGGCATATTTTCTAATCTTTCTAATCTTCAAGCGCATTGCATCCATCTTGATCTTGTGATCATCGACGACATCCGCAACATGCAACTCCAATATCATCTTCTCCTCCTCAATTTTTTTATTTTTTTCCTTTAAAAAATTGTTTTCTTCTTCAACTAAATTTAACCTCTCGACAATAGGGTCGGTTGGCATTTCCGATTCACATACATCCTACATAAATAAAATCTATGTCACGTTGGTCGGCATAATTTTAATAAACAATAAATGAACCAATAGTTATAAAGATAATATATATACCACATCCGAATCATAGACAGGACGAGGGCCGACGGGGGCGGATACCAAAACCATCGCACTATATAAGATGCAATAATAAAAGTAAGAAAATAATACAAGTATCTATGTAAACATACAAGTAAGAATATTTTTCCTTTCAGAAAGAAGATAAGAACAAGAGGCTCACCACGGTGGTGCCGGCGATGAGCTCGGCGCGGGTGATCGATGACGGTGAAGACGGGGACGGGGCGTGACGGACCGCTAAACCTAGACAAATATTATGGAAAATGGAGCTTGGAGGTCGAGCTTGGGGAGGAGAAAGCTTAAGTAGTGTGGCTCGGGCATTCCATCGAACACCTTGTGTGCATAGGAGGTGAGCTAGAGCACCACCAAGCCCTTTCCCCCTCGGCCAGAGAAAAACAGAGCATTGGGGTGCTCTGCTCGCGAGCGAGGGGTATATATAGGCACCTCATTGGTCCAGGTTGGTGACATGAACCGGGACTAAAGGGGAGCCTTTGGTCCTGGTTCAAGCCACCAACCGGGACCAATGGTGGTGGGCTAGGAGCGAGGCCCATTGGTCCCGGTTCATCCCACCAACCGGGACCAAAAGGTCCAGATGAACCGGGAACAATGGCCCACATGGCCCGGCCGGCCCCCTGGGCTCACGAACCGGGACCAATGCCCCCATTGGTCCCGGTTCTGGACTGAACCGGGACTAATGGGCTGACCCGGCCTGGACCAAAGCCCTGTTTTCTACTAGTGCTTGTGCACACCTTCATTAAAGATTCGCCGGTACGTACGACTTCCAAGGCAATGCTGTCTCTGCAATATTTGCTTCAGTCAATAGTTTTGTGGACTAGTGGCAGAGCTTTGCTCAGAATTTTCGTTTAATTTCCTTTTTTAGGTGGAACCTGCAAGTGAGCTGCTCTTCATATTATATTACTCTCTCCAAGTCGAATAAATTGACACAACCTCTATACAATATATAAAAGAGACATTGTACTGAGGGGCGTCATATTAATCGTTAGGACTATATTATCATACTCTTTTCGATTCATATTCACTGGCGGAGCTACATGCAACCCTGCAGGGGCCATGGCCCCCCAGGTTTGGTAAAATTTCTGAAGAAAATTTTTATATGGAGACGCAGATTGGAAAAATACGCCATTTGCTCCCTGGAATTGGACATTCTCTCTTGCCCCCCTCCCCCCAACCAATCTTGTGTAGCTTCGCCACTGTTCATATTAATTGTATATGATTTTATATAGTTTTATACTAAATCATCGATAATTAGTATGGATTTAAGGAGTTTTATATTATATTCATAGAAGACTAGATGAAACAGAATTTGGTTTTCTCTACCATTGTATTCCTGCCCAGGCACACCATGTGACATGTCCCACGATGTTGCAAATGTAGCAGCATCCTTGCGTGTGCAGTCTTTACGGTTTAGAGCAAGTACAATAGTATATATAGCCCACTTACATGGCACTTCTGACCATGTGAAGGAGGGAGATGTGAAAAAGTATGAGGAGTGGTCATGCAAGAGTCTAGCTATATACGTATTCCTAGGTAAATGCAATAAATGTGAAGAAAGAGATATAGAGTAGATGGGAAAAAGTAGTAATGTAATAGCCAATCTTATAGCCCACATTATTGTATGAGTGTCCACAAATGATGGCTATAGATGACATGACAGTTTTTTATAGTCATCAGCTGGCTATATTATTTACCATGCTCTTAGCCAATTGATCATATATTGATATCAGGTACTATAATTCAATTCATTGAACATTTTATTATTTATTTACTATAAAAATATGAAATTCAAAAACATAATAATGTTATTTAGTGCCTGTTTCAATTATTTCAAAAGACTCATTTCAATTATTTCATAAGAAATTTTTCATAATACAGATTTCAACTATTTCAAAAGATTGGTTTTAGTTATTTTAAAAAATTGATTTTGATTAATTCACCGACCATTTTCAATTGTTATTTTCAAAATATTGATTTCAATTATTTCAATACACTAATTTAAATGGTTCAACTAAAATACCAATTTCCGTTATTTCAAAAGAACGATTTCAACTATTTCTGCAACTGACTGGCTTAAACTATTCCAAAATAAGTGTTGCAATGATTTGAAAGACCAATTTTAATTATTTCAAAAGACCCATTATAATTATTAAGAAAACAATTTCAATAATTCTGAAAGGTCGATTTCATTTGTTAAAGCCCGATTTCAATTATGTTAAAAGGTAGACTGATATTATTTTAACATGACAAATTTCAGATATTTCAAACAACCGATTCGAGTTATTTGAAAAGGCCAATTTCAATTATGTCAATGGACCAATTACAGTTATGTCAAAAGAATCATTTCAAATATTTCAAAAGATCACTTTCAATTTTCTCAAAAGCTTCACTTCAACTATTTGAAAAGACCCTTTAATAAAAAATTAAAAGGCTCATGTTTCAGAAGTTAATGAAGAGAATATGCTTATTCTTGGAAAGGCTGCGAACTCCAACATCGATTATATGCCAAACTTTTGCGCGATTCTTTTACTTCGTCTTGGACACTAGACAAATCACTCACAAGGAGACATCACTTGTGGAGGAGTCATCACCATCGTGTCCAATTCCATTGGGTTGAACCTTACCGTCTTGAAATCTCTTTCAGGTAACCATCTTGTTAATATTCGTCTCCTTATTGCAGAGATGGTTATCACTCGCCGTGGTGGCTACTTTATTCAAATTCTTGGAGTTGGGCACTAGTAACCTATGCATCATTTAAATATCAATACCTATTGATTTATAAGTCTAAATTATGTTATTCTTATTCTAAATGTGACAAATAAATAGATTTATCGAAGAGAATAAGTTTAATTTTTTGTTGACAATATTTATATTACATTTATGTTAGTTTAAAATTTCCTAGCAAAGGACTAAAATTTTTGTTCTTTCATTTGACTTGAAACTTTCTCTACACTTAACATACACCATTACGTCTTCCACATAAAAATTTGGTATTTTTTAGGTTCGCCTGGTATACTTGAGTCATTAAGTGAATTTCTTGGCATGTAACGGATATAATTCAAATTTTAAAATGCAAGTTCACAATATAATGAGCAAAAATGGGTTGGAAAACTTATTTGTATAATTTAAGTCTACGGTTAGGCTTTATAAAAAAATAAAGGAATTTCAGACATCAGGGTGCCAAGACTCGACCACCAAACTCGAGCTTATTCATTTTTTAGTTGTAAAATTTGCAAACGAAGTATGAAAAACATAATACTTGGCATGATGTCATTATATGGCACTTGGAGGCAGTGGAAAATTTTTGAGAAGATTTAGTACATTTTGGAACATACACTGGTTAGGAACTGAAGCATATCCGAGGAAGAATCGCTGTATTCTGTCTTGTATTGAGTGTTAGCCTAGAAGTGATTGCCTTGTCTATGAACTATGCATAGGTGATTATCATTGTGTTCCCAATATATATTGACATTCTTTCTAAACTTTTGGCATTGGTGATTTTGACATGACGCATTTGGCTATCAAAGAGTGTATGGGAACTTCTTTTGTATCCACTTAGATATTTGAAGATTGTTAATATAAACCTTTGCCAAACATCTCTATTGTTGATTTAGACTCACAGAAAGTGTTCTGCACCAGTTTCTAAGTTCATGATAGGTGGCATTCACATCCAAAAAATATATTTTGTAACATGTTCATGCTCGAGGATGAGTATGGATTAAGCTTGAGGAGGCTCATGGTTTTCAACATATCAATAATTTTTCTATGTTTAATGCCTAGTATCCACTAAGTTTGCAATGTTTTAAAATTGTTTTGAGGGATTAACCTAGTATCCTTTCAATTCCCAATGTCAATTCTTGTTTCTTCAAAAAAAATGAATTTTAGGAAATCGCCAGAGAAAATGTCCTCGAAAAAAGAAATCTGAAAATATGAGACGTGTTTTTGCATCGGGAGAAGACCGCAGAGCCAAGGCTCAACTAAGGATAAATTTTTATAGGAGGACAATATAATGAGTCCTATAGACAACAAACCTAGAGTATGTCATCTTGCTTTAGGCAACTATCTATGTTTACACTTAAAGTCAAGATGGTGCAGATATAATCTCGACCTAGGGACGAGCTATTTAGGTATATTGAATCAACATATCTCATATGTTCGGCATGAGCATGAAATATTTCATTGTGCATTTTTTTCACATGATTACGTTACTTGGCTCACTTTTATGTATTGAAGAGTTGCACTAGGTGAAACTATGAACCCTAGTCCAGTATTAAGCATAAGAATCACCTTGCAACCACTTAACGCTCTTTTATTTTTATTTTATTTTGAAAATACAAAAATATTATATACTAACACTAGTGCAGAACCGGGCTTTAGCGTCGGTTCGTAAGGGCCTTCAGTGTCGGTTCCACAACCGGCACTAAAGTGTGGGGACTAAAGGCCCCCCTTTAATACTGGTTCATCACGAACCGGCACTAAACTGCCACCATGTGGCACGAGCCAGGCCCGGGTGCGTGTAGGACATTAGTACCGGTTGGTAACACCAACCGGTACTAAATGTTTGGGGTGTTTTGGTTTTATTTTTTATTTTTACTTTAATTTTGTGTTTTCAATTTAATTTAGTGATTGGTTTACATTATAATGAGTTGTTAAATCATTAGGTGAAAATGCTGCAGATTAGTTTCGACTGGATGCATGTGGATCCTAGCTAAGTGATCGAGTATATGCCATATCCATATTATACTTGATCACATATGTCATATACTTGATCACTTAGCTAGGATCCATCCAACTGAAACTAATCTGCGGTTTCTTTCATAAATGATATAATAACTCATCATCATCATCATCATCATCATCATCATCATATTCATATAAAAACTCTTGCATCATATCATCAACAACAGTATACTAGCTAGCTAAAAATCATCATAGTCATCATTACCACTATTTAATCATCATAGTCATTACCGCTATCTAATCACCACCAACACTAGCTTAAAGAAGAAACATTCACTTGTACCAGAAGCAAAGATATCATCGAGTTCAACATGCATGGTCATGATATTATAAGTGTTCATAACACCACAAAAGCAAATCACTCTTTGAGATTAAGTTCAGGACGAAGAACACGGACATGAGAGGACAAGTACTAAGAGCATGAACTAGTTAAATCACTCCTGCAGCTCTCTCTCTCTCTCAGGTAAAATAGCATAGAACATATATAGATCTCGTGATTCATCATACTAGAGCATGCAGATGAACTTGTCTCCTAATCGTGGGCTGCGCTTATCATTGCTGCCCCCTAGTACTTCTCTGGGATCGTTAACAATTTTGCTCCAATCTTTCACTATTAAGCATTCATCGCTTTTAAAAATCCTGAATGCACTCATGTGCAATGTAGGATATCTTGATCATAAGCTAACCATTGACATGCGACATTTAGTCTCGATCCACTGAGGCACAACTGTCATCGGGAGTCCCTGTTGAAGAACATCGTATAGTAATTAATATACTTAGCAATGAAAGTTCAGCAAAACAATGTATGCAAAACATGCACTGAGGACAAAGAGTAAAAATCCTACCATCTTTCCTAAATAGATGTGATCGTAGTTCAATAAGATCACTATTGGTCGCATGTTTTGAGTACTAACATTTCTAAGTGCAGGAAGAAATTTTGTCTTGACATTATGAAAATCCTCAAGCCATGAAACATAATGACTTATCTCCTCCCAGTTTAGTTCAGCTCCGGGACAGTAGTAGGTCCTGTCTACCAAGCGCCGGACATGTTTGCTTGAATGGAAATAAGCTGTCAATCGAAATTAGTTGTCAACTATTTTTGAATAAACAATATCAAAGACATAAATATGGTTGAGAAACTCACATAATGGTAGAACTGGAGGCGTCTGCACGTCGACCCAGATGTCTCTATTACCTTCAATATCATCTTCCGGACGAATATCAAAGGTGATAACCATATCAGGCTCAAATGCATAAGCCCTGCATAATGCTTGCCAAGTTTTGCATTCAAAATAGGTGTACGTGTCTGCATTGTATAATTTGATGTTGAAGTGTAACCATGCTCGGTCTTCAGGTAAACTCTATTTACCTCCATAGTTTCCATAGCACTGAAACCTATCTTATCCAAGACAAAAATTCTTACATGGCAGGGGATGCGCTAGTAGAATAGTAAAAATTTAAAATTATAATTTGAAGCACATGAAGCATATATAAGTCATGCTTAATTATGAAAAAAGACTTGTCGTTGTGACTTACTGTATCCACTTCGAAGGTCTCATCCAGCTTGATGCCGAAGCGCCTATCATCAACAAGGAAATTTCTGTCGCACAGCCGCGCTGGTCTTCACAGTATTCGCACATAATGAAATATTTTTCATCGTCAGACGACATTTCCTATGTTCATATGGGTGAAACATTAAACACTTACTAGTTCTATTAATTCAACTACTTCTATTAATTCAACAAGTTCTATTAATTCAATTAAGCATTTACTAAAAATAAACTTGTACTATATTAATTTTCTTACTAAAATAAAGTAGCTAGTTTATATAGTAATATTTTAATTAGATCATCAAATCTCAGATACCTAAATTTTCCTACTAAAAATAAAGTAGTTCTATTAATTTCCTTACTAAAATATATAAAGTAGCTATATATAGTAATATTTTAATTAGATTATCAAATCTTATATACCTAAATTTTCTTACTAAGAATAAACTAGTTCTATTAATTCAACTAGTTCAACTAAGAATTTACTAAAAATAAACTAGTTATATTAATTTAACTAGTTCAAGTAATCTCATATACCTAAATTTTCTTACTAAAAATAAACTAGTTCTATTAATTTTCTTACTAAAAATAAACTAGTTATATTAATTCAACTAGTTCAAATATCATATATATCCGAATTAATATCTAGCTAATTCATCTAACAATTGACATTAATATTTCACAACTTTTCTATCTAATTCATCTAACATTAACATTCTAACATTCTTATCTATGTAATTCATCTAACATTAATCTAAACAACAGAAAACAGAAAATAAGTAAAATAAATATGTGTGTGTATGTGTGTATGTGTGTGTGTGTCTACGAGCGGGGGGCGGCGGCGTACGGGCGGCCGCGCGAGAGGGCGACGCGATGGGGATGGCGCGACGACGGGCGGCGGGACGGGGGCGACGGCGTGATCGAGAGACAGCGACGTAGTACGGGGCGGCGGTGCGAGATGGGGACGACGGGCGACGGGGGTGACGGCGCGTGACGGCGGCGCGAGACGGCGTCGACGGGCGACGGGGGTAACGGCGCGCGGCGAGGGCAGCGCGGGCGGCGGGGCTGTCCAGGACGGTGCGCGATGGGCGACGGCGCGGCGGCGGCGGCGATGTCGCACGAAGAAGTTGGATAAGAAGTGGTGGTCGATGAAACAAAAAAAATTTGTACCGTGGAGCCACCAACTGGTACTAAAGGCCAATTTTGGCCAGGTCAAGTGGCGGGAAACAGCCCCTTTAGTACCGGTTCAACGCTCCAACCAATACTACAGGCCCACCCATTAGTACCGATTGGAGCCACCAACTGGTACTAATGGTTGTGCGCTGCCACTCGCGGTGCAAAATTTTAATCCCACCTCATCGAGCGAAGGGCAGTCACACTGGTTTATAAACCCAGCCGCGGCTGCTCCTTCGAACTCCTCTATATAGCAGGCTTCTGGCCCTAACTATGACGCGCTGCCCTGTGAGCCTGCTGGCCCTTCTGGGCCTGAATTTGCACGCCCTAGGTCTGGCAGGCCCACTAGGCAGTGCCCCAACAATTTTTTATATAGTTTTTCTTTCTTTACTGCATTATTTTTTTCTTCTATTAATTTTTGAGTAATTTTTGCCGTGACCCTCTCTTCTATTTATTTTTGAGTAGTTTCAACATTTTCAGAGTTTATTTTGTAGTGATTTTCAATTTCACGATCATTTAGCTCTCTAAACAAATCGGTAAATGACTGAAAAACAGAAAATGATGTCAGAACGTGTTGGAAATTGATGACGTCGCTTTGAATAATGCATACTAAATGCAAAAAGTCTGGAGTTCAAATAAGTTTAAAAAACATCGAAGTGCCCATGTAACAGATGAGTTCTCGTCCGAAAACCTGATACTCCGAAAGAGATTGTCCAGTTTGTACACGAAGTGCATCCAGTTTTTGCCGTGACCCTCTTTACTCTTTTGCAGATGCTATGCGGGTGAAATGATGATACCATGCCAAGTTTCAACATTTTTAGAGTTCATTTTGTAGTGATTTTTAATTTGACGGTCATTTAGCTCTCTAAACAAATCGGTAAATGACTGAAAAAACAGCAAATGATGTCAGAAAATGTTGGAAATTTATGACGTCTCTTTGAATGCTGCATACTAAACGTAAAAAAGTCTGGAGTTCAAATAGGTTTTAAAAACATCGAAGTGCCCGTGTAACAGATGAGTTCTCGTCCGAAACCCTTATACTCCAAAAGAGATTGTCCAGTTTGTACACGAAGTACGTCTTGTTTTTGCGGTGACTCTCTCTACTCTTTCGCACATGCTATGCGGTTGAAATGATGATACCATGCAAAGTTTCAACATTTTCAGAGTTCATTTTGTAGTGATTTTCAATTTGACGGTCATTTAGCTCTCTAAACAAATTGATAAATGACTGAAAAACAGCAAATGATGTTAGAACGTGTTGGAAATTGATGACGTTCCTCTGAATGCTGCATACTGAATGCAAAAAAGTCCGGAGTTTAAATAAGTTTAAAAAACATCGAAGTGCCCGTGTAACAGATGAGTTCTCGTCCGAAACCTTGATACTCCGAAAGAGATTGTCCAGTTTGTACACGAAGTGCGTCCAGTTTTTGCCGTGACCCTTTCTACTCTTCTGCACATGCTATGCGGGTGAAATGATAATACCATGCCAAGTTTCAATATTTTCAGAGTTCATTTTGTAGTGATTTTCAATTTGACGGTCATTTATCTCTCTAAACAAATCGGTAAATGACTGAAAAACAGCAAATGATGTCAGAACATGTTGAAAATTGATGACGTCGCTTTTAATGCTGCATACTGAACGCAAAAAAAGTCTGAAGTTCAAATAAGTTTAAAAAACATCGAAGTGTCCGTGTAACAAATGAGTTCTCGTCCGAAACCCTGATACTCCGAAAGAGATTGTCCAGTTTGTACACGAAGTGCGTCCAATTTTTACCGTGACCCTCTCTCTACTCTTTCGCACATGCTATGCGGGTGAAATGATGATACAATGCCAAGTTTCAACATTTTGAGAGTTCATTTTGTAGTGATTTTCAATTTGACGGTCATTTAGCTCTTTAAACAAATCGGTAAATGACTGAAAAACAGCAAATGATGTCAAAACATGTTGGAAATTGATGACGTCACTCTGAATGTTGCATACTGAACGCAAAAAAAGTCTGGAGTTCAAATAAGTTTAAAAAACATCGAAATGCCCGTATAACAGATGAGTTCTCGTCCGAAACCCTCATACTCTTAAAGAAATTGTTCAGTTTGTACACGAAGTGCGTCCAGTTTTGAACTAAGTGGAGAGAGTGAGGGGCGGCCTTCGGGGGATTGAGGGGGAGACCGAGTGAGTGGAGAGAGTGAGGGCGTAAACATGTAAAAATATACATAAAAAATACATTGATTATCAATGATCTTTTTGTGTACAATCTGAATTGTTAATATGAGTCATCAACGGTTTAGAAACCGGTGAAGACTCATATTGCGACCACAAATTCTACACATAGAGTTCAATGAAGACGAAATGCTTGTGACAATTTGAGAAGTAACATATTTAAGATGGTAAAAATCTTGCTAGGGGAGCGAGGTGAGACTAAAAACAGCCTGCCACAACCTCTTTACTACCGGTTCATGCCACGGACCGGTACTAAAGTTGCTGGCAGGCTCCAGCCTCTTTAGTACCGGTTTGTGTCATGAACCAGTACTAAAGGTTCGCAATGAACCGGTACTAAAAATCTCCTCCCGCCTAGCCGTTTGAACCGGCACTAATGGACACATTAGTGCCGGCTCAAATGCAAACCGGGACTAATATGTCTCACATTTGACCATTTTTCTACTAGTGTAATATATCTTTTAAGTGCCGTGTGCAACTAGCAAGGCTATTAATGTTGACACCCAAATTTGGCCAAGAGATAAATGCTGCAGTAGAATGCAATCTTCCACCCATAGTGATCCGACTCTACCATCCACTCTAGTCACTGCGACGCAGTCGTACATCATGGCTACCAAAGTGCTCATCTCATGAGAGTTTCTGTGACTTCCGGTGCGTTTATCTCTTGAAGTAGCTAGCATCTAAATATAACTTCTAAGCAGCAGGCGTGGAAGGAGGGAATCATATGCAGCATACCGGGTCGACAAAGTCCTCGGAACCTTTTTGGCATGGATGTTGGCCCGCTCTAGGCTAGTACGTGGAGTGTAAAAGCTTTTGTAGGGAATGACTTCAGCACCGACCATGCACCTCTGAATGCTTGCCTTCCTGACTCGATGTGTGGGAAGATCAACCATTAGCAACTCAGAGCATGTTTCCAGCACAATGACTCTGCCCCCGTCGATGAAGCCAACCACACCGTATCTCTCTGATAGGGCATGAGTAGGCAGCAGCTCATGGATGGCGATTCGCTGAGCCCATTCCGCGGCTCCGGTGGCACCAAACATCCTTGTCCACATGTACATCCGGACACGGCCACCGGCGTTTCCGTAGCTGACAAACCCCAGGTTGCCATCTTCAGTCGTCACGAGGAAGAAGTTGTCATGGCTGTCCACGAATTCCGAAGGAGCGTTGGTCCATGACAGCTCCTGCGCGGCCACATCGTAGTGCATGATTCCAGAGCCAGTGTCGCAGGGTATACACATCGTGTTCCCGCCCAAGACGACGCTGTCCCGTTCCCTGTCGAAGACCATGGTGTGCGGGTGCGCAAAGGAGGTGAAGTCGCTCCAAGTAACGGCCTCCGACGAGTAGACGCACGCCGAGATGCGCCAATCGTAGTCTCTGCCTACCACGGCGACGAGGAAGGGGTTTCCGTGGCAGTCGACGACGTGGTCGCAGCCATCGCCGGCGCAGAGCACCACCGCGTCCCAGTTGCTGTCAAAGAACCTGTCCGTGTAAGGGCTGACGGGGAACGGAACCCAGCAGGCCAGCGCTCGACGTCGGTGATGGGGTCCCAGACGATGAGGCTCCGGTCCTTGTCGTCCACGCCGTCGAACTCCTCGTACCTGTGATCCTTGTAGGTCCAGAAAAGGACGCGGCCGTGGCGCGAGTCGAGCACGCACCTGTAACGCAGGGGGTGCCGCGTGGAGAAGGACGTGATGGGGGCGAATCTGGAGTCGCAGATGTGGCCACCGACGACGTTGTGGATCAATCCCAGCACGGGCGCCGCACTAGCGTGGAACTCGGCATAGCGGCGGCGGAAGCCGGGGTCGTCCATGACGCGGTGCCAGTCCTTGCACACGAGGGAGGCACGGGCGAGGCGCTCCGGCTCGTCCGGCGGAGACCGGATGAGGATTTCATTGACGACGAGGTCGAGTAGCAGCGCCGGGTGGCAGCTGGGTTCCGGCAGCGGACTCATGACGGCGCCGTCGTATTGGGGAGGGTCGGCGACACGGCTTGGGGGATTAATTGGGGGACCAGCCGACGCAGCCTTTATTTGCTCGGCGCGAAATAGATTTGGTAGGATTTGATAAGGGATGTGCATATACGTTTGCGTGCTGGTTTATATGTACGATTGTATAAGTTTCCTCGATCATAATCTCTACTCCTTCCTGCAACTAATACCAGGTGGTTTCCTTGAGAGTTTTTCCCTATGTCTGGCAACCTAGGTTTTCATGTCTCCATCGAATTTGCTACTCCCTCCATCTCATAATATATGATCATTTTATAAACTATGTTAGCTTGAAAAAAGGTCTTACATCAAACATCAGCTTCTTTCTCTATCGCAAACACACAACACATTAGATATTTCAGTATGAACTACATAAGGAGCAAAATGAGTGAATCTACACTCTAAAATATATCTATATACATGCGTATGTGGTCTTTATTAAAATTTCTAAAAAAACTTATATTTAGAAATTGAGGGAGTACATGGCGAGGAGAGGGCGCGGTGAAGTTGGCCTTACTATTTCGCTCCACCACATACCTTGTCGCGTCCCGCGCAACCGTCCCCCGCGTCGTCCCCAGGGCGGTTCGGGGGAACCCTAGGAACACCGCCGCCGCACGCCCCCCTTCCGCCGCCGATGGATGAGTCCGCCGGGCGAAGCGCGCGCCGGACGACGGTGGCGGCAGGGATCTCCGCACGCTCGGCGGCCTAGGTTGCCGGCGTAAGCCCGTGGTGGTGGGAGTCTCGTCCTCGGCGTCTCCGGCCGGTGTGGCGGCTGCCCGGCACGGCGTCCTCGTCCTCTTGCAGGTGATGGGCTGCCGGCTGCTCGTGGCTGCCTCGACGCGACGGCGTCCCGAGGTTTCAGATCTGGCCGTGGCGGGCTTGGCCGATCTGGCCCGTTAGCTTCGGCCGGCAGTGAGGTTGGTAGTCGTGCGTGGTGATGGCGCCCCTGTTGTGCAAGAGGTTCTTGGGCCAGTGGGTCCGCATGCTGGCGGCGATGGGGTTCCCCATCCTCGTCCGACAGCGTGAGGGTGCGGAGGTAGGGTTGCTCCGGGCGAAAGCCGTCGGCGCGATGTCTGCGGATGTCGCTTCCTCCTGGGGGCCGTTGTGGAGTTCTCCGACCTCCTCTCCTCTCGGGTCACTTTCTTCGAGTGAAAGCCCAAGACCTGCGGTGCAGGACCAGACGATGGCGTGACGTCGCTTCCCCTCCTGAGGGCGTCGTCTTGAAGATCGTGATTCCCTGCGTGCTTTCCCAGAGCTGGATTTGCACGACATCGCGGCAGGTGGCCGGCGATGCGCCCAGAGGTGGAGCGGTGTTTCCTCCTTCGCATCGAAGACGGCAGATCTCGGCGGCGTGGCGCAGCGGAGACTCGGTGCCCGATGCGTATAGATGGACTCGCGTAGGAGGAGGTGGCTGTCTGGCGTCATGGTGGCGTCGATGGCACAGTGGCCTGACAGGGTAGAAGCCTCAATATTTGCTCTAAAGACGGACCTGTGGAAGATGGTGGCGACGACACATGTGAGTGCGTCAGACCGGTTTGTGCCCCAGACCTGGTATGTGGCTCGTCTGGGGCTTCCGGCTTTTGATGATAGGTTTAGGTGAGTGGTCTGGATATTTGGCCCAGCTAGCATCCCTTCATCATATGGATAGGAGTAGTGGCATATGTTGCCAAGATGGCATATTCAGGCATATTGTTATAATACTTTGTAAGGTCCTCAGGAATAATCAATAAAGTGGCCGCATGCATCTCCCAGATGCAGAGGTCGGGGGTCATCCTTTTTTTCTAAAGTAAACATGGCGAGGAGAGAGACAGAGAGAGAAGGTTGATGGGGAAAGTATCAACATGAGGGGCGGGGGGGGGGGGGGGGGGGGACTCTCCGCAGTTGTAGGGGGGGGGGGGGACTCGTTGTAGGTGATGAACGATTAGGCGATGAACGTACTTTTCCAATGATCGCACTGCATCAAATGTCATGCAATTGCTGGTCTGCCAAATACAACGCAGGATTACAGCCATGACAGATCCTCGGAGTGATAGCCCCACGAATGTTTGAGAGACGAGAAAGCCAAATATATATACATCCTCAATGCGGTATCAGCCCAACAAAAGGTGACAGGTTGTTTCACAAGTGTGGGGGCAAAAAGGATAGTTGGAGCGGTCGAGGCAGCTGATGTGATGAAGGGGAGGCTGAGTTCTTGTCTTGCCACAAGAGGATCCACAAGAAGTCCTTGACCAGAGACATGGAATTCTCCAAGTTGATATCATGGAGGGGCAGTCCACGTCCTATATACAGAATCATCTTGAACATAAATCACCGTGCTGCATTTTCTACTAGGACAATATAACAAAGGAATTTGAACTTGTCCATATGCCCATTATGAGCATTTCATCCGCCCATGTCCTGTCGTCCGAGCGGCTGCATGGACTTGAAAATATGGGCGAAACAAGTAGGCTTTATGGGCAGGGCAATGGGGTTCTGGACTGTGCCAAAAGCCCAATACAAGACGATACAGTATATATGAACAACCAGGATATCAGGCTCCATGTAGCCCGACCTCCAAGCAGCATTTCCGCAAATAGCAGGTATTAACTTATCCCACTCTATTATATCAAAAACGTCTTTCATTCACAATGAGATATAAGTTTCATGTCTTTGCTCGGAAACCAAGAACCTAATTTAGGAGGAACAGATATGCCTAAGCGCCTCCGAAGATTGGACTGGGCAAAGAGGTCAGAACCCTGGCAGGGGTGCCACAAGCTGGTTTGCCAAATATCAAACGTGAAAATTTCTGACTAGCCCAAAAATCAACATTTAGAGATGCACCATATATATAATGCATTAGCAAATATGCATGCATATATGTGGCACTGAAAGAATACGGAATCCACTTCAATTCAAAATGAAACTACCTGTATCGCACAGATTAACAGAAATTTGATCGAATATATCTTATTCTCTTAAAGCAAAATATGATTCAGCGAAGAAAGTGTACATCGAAAGCATATAATATAGTAACGGAGATCTAGCTAGCTACTTGATGTATTGTAATATTACTCACTAATATAGGCGCAAGTGAGAGACATATAACACATACGTCGATTGGAAACACGTATACGTACGGGCATCATGGCAGCGCGCGCCTGAGGAGCCAAAACCACGCCGCTTTAAACCCTCGACGGCGGCGACTCGGCGGAGTGGTCTCGGACTTGGATGATACCCAGCTTGATGCGTGGCGCCGATTGCAGAGTTGCTCCTTGCAGCTGCAGGCTATTCCTGCCCTCTCAAGGTCACACGACTGCACGACCTTATCTCTCATCGCCCACACGCTGACGACGGTGACATCACACCGGACGGCGAAACTGTCGTCCACGAGGTACTCCGATCCTTGGAGCTCCGCCCTCGTGATCAATGGACTGGGCGGAGCACTACGATTGTCACCCCTGCGACGAAAGGTCCACCGGAAGCTGCTGCTGCAGCGCGTCGTCGCAGGGTGAGGGACGAGAGTGAACAGGACTTGGGCACTGACGGGGCGGTCGAAGCTGTCGGCGCGGACGAGGGCGAGGCAGAAGCTGTCGTCGTCGGCCGCGGATGTCCCGTTGGGCTACAACACGATGCGCCAGGTGCAACCGCCCGCCTCGAACGTTTTGGATTCCAACGACGCGCCATCGATGAGCAATTTGGTGTGCGAGTACCCTTGGATTTTGAGGATGTGGGAATGGCACTTGGTCGCCGTGGTGGTGAAGGTGGAGGCGGAGACACCGTCCACATTCGTCGACATGGTGGCTAGGAGCAGATGGAGAACGCGGCTTCAGCTATTCGCAGTTCGATCGATCGATCGCCCCAAGTTTGTTATAGGGTTGCTAACAGATCCTGGTTGTTATGAAAAAAAATTATATGAGACATGGTCTCACATTTAGCAGGTGAGACCCGTCCTGATGGATGACACGTGGTATTCACAAATCACAAAGCATCTAATCTCTCTCTCCCCTGATTTTAAATGAGGGTAGGGGATGCTTTGTGATTTGTGAATGCCACGTGTCAACCATCAGAATGGGTCTCACGTGAGACCTGATCTCATAGAATTCTTTTTCCATTATTAGAAATAAAGATTGAAAAAACATCTAATTTCTTGTTTTATCCGTGCATGCCGCGTTCTACCCAAGTACGATTTAATATTTTTTGAAAATGCCCAAGTAGGAGTATTTTCCACCATGGGAACCGGAATTTCTGCCTGCCATGGTTATAGGAGACAGTGTTGCTAAGTCTTTCTTTTAAGAATTTTTTCATTTATATCACGAATCAGTACAAAGAAATTGACCCTTACAAGCACACTGAAATACAAACACAAAAGATCATGAACACCTAGAGTACCTTAAGACAACCATAACACAAAAAGATCCCCGAAGCCCTGTGTCATCATCCCTGAATCTTGAGAGAAGACCCCTGCAGCAGAAGGATCTGCAACCAGTCGCAAGCAGGTCATCATCTTCGATCATGGTACAATTGCCGCTACACTGCTTCCTCTTTTCTTAACACCAGCGCTGAGAGGGTAGGGACATCAATCCAACACACCTGCAACAGTCGTCGCCATCTTTGGCTTTGAGTACCACGAAAAGTGTCCCTTCCGGAGGGAAGAGAATTCGAGTCATCCGACCGGTCCAGCACCGCGGCCGGGCCATCCGTCCGGACAAAGCAGGATCTCCCACCAGTATCAGTACAGAGGAAGGAGAAGAATAGAAGCAGCAAATAATACCAACAAGGAAGAAGAAGGGTCTTCGTCTCCCTGAATCCCTCGCCCATCTGAGGACCCAAAAGGCCAGTGCCGATGGACCTCCAGCCACCAAAGCCCGCGACCTCGGCGAGACCCGGGGATCCCCAACTCCGCTGGCTCCTAGACGAAGGCAAAGGCCTCGCCTGACCGCAAACGGAGCCCGGAGAAACTTATTTCAACTCGACACCACTGAAACGGCCTCGGCAGCGTCTCCCTCAACCCTAACCCTACCAGACACCCACCTAGAGAACAGACCCGAGGTTCCCCCTCCCTCCCGCCGCCGGAGCGGCCAACGGAGAGAGAGGGAACCGGAGGCGTCACCGGCGGCGCGCAAGGGCCTCGTCGCCTCCTGATCGCCTCGTGCGATCTGATCCTACTTTTCCGGCTTGATTGTCAGTGTTGCTAAGTCTTAGTCCATGCTATACCCATGAAATCTGTGCTAATTTTTTTCAGTTTTTTCTCTCTTTTGCATGTTATATCATTAGACTGAGACTTGATTAAATCTCAGTCGACTGTGATCTAACCACACTCTAGAAAATAGAAATTACCACTCGTTCACGAATGCAACCGGCACAAAGTCTATCTATTCATTGAGAAGAATTATAATTGATCTTTTTTTAAAGGGAAGAAATATACTTGATCAGTTTATAAGGAAAATCGGCCAAAAAAATACGAACTCATATCATTAAAGAAAAAAAACTATTAGCTGGACTCTCCCCTTCTCATCTTGCTCGCTAGGGGTTTCCCGCCCAAAATTATTAGCTAGATCAGAATGTTGCTGGTCTCAAGCAAGACGGCAGTCCTCCTTAATGGGAAACTGGGCCCATGGATCAACTGTAGAGTGAAAAAGAAATGTACCAAGAGTATCGTATGAATTAGGTCTGCCTTTCCAAAGAAATGAGATAAGGAGCAGTAAGGCCTCGCAGAGCGTCCACACAGAAACATTGTAGAGCAACGTCTTGCAACTATGTACAAAGCCTCCATTCCCCTGGGTGTCGTGTTTGAAAGCACGACAGTGGTACCCCCTGTCCCCCAACCTATTCATAATCATGGCCGACCTTCTCCAGCGCTTAATTTTATGCTATTTCTCTCTGAACCATCTCTGCCACCCGATCAGCAAGCATCGCCCGCCGACTGTGCTTCAATACGTTGACGACACTCTAATCATAGCTCATGCCTCTACCCAAGCCTCGACCACTCTCAAAGACATCCTTGACAAGTTCGCCCTTGCTACCGGTCTTACCATCAACTTTCACAAAACTACATTTGTCCCCGTCAACACGGATACCATCACTAGCCAGAACATCGCTCTCACCTTCAGTTGTGACCCTCATCCTTCCCTCAAATTTACCTAGGCCTACCACTCTCCCACGCACGCCTGCCCTTCTCCGCTTTCAAACCTATCATCCAACGCTTCCTAAAGTACCTATCCGGTTGGGCGGCAAAACTGCTCTCCCGAAGAGCCATAATAATGCTTATTTCCTCTACTCTCGACGCCCTTGCTACTCACTTCATGTCCGTTTTTAGGCTCCCTAAGAAGATCATCAAAAGACTAGACGCCATTCATAGATCTTTCTTCTGGGATGCTGACGAAACATGTTCCGGGGCCAAGTGCCTTATTACCTAGAAAAATGTCTACACACCAAAAAATGTTGGGGGTCTCAACATCAAAAACCTGCCTCTCCAAAACAATTGTCTCCTCATGAAATTTGCCTTCAAGCTTCTCCAAGAACAAGACTTACCTTGGATCAACTGGTTCTTCCAACACCGCTCTCTCGACTTTGAAAACAAACCTCACAACCCTTCCTACCTATGGAGAGTCGTAAACGAACAACTCCGCCCCCTCCGCAATATCTCCTTTGTCCTTACCAACAATGGCACATCCACTTTCTTCTGGCTCGACACTTGGCTTCTTCCGACCCCGCTAGCAGACACCTACCCACACCTCGTCTCCCACTCCACTTCACCCTCTGTCATGGTATCACATGTCATGCATAATGGTTTACTCGCTACTCTGTGGAACTGCCTAAGTTACTTCTATAGAGCTTGTGTCTGTTTTGTCTGTGTTGCAGGATGTTGCCACCAACGACGCGCCCGATGACAGGTTCCTCAACCACGGCTCCTCCTTCTCCTCCAGGTGCACCTACTCGTTGCTCTACTCCGACCACGAGATCGATCTCAATGCAGGGTACATTTGGAGCTCCAAGGCACCTATCAAGGTCAAGATCTTCAGCTGGCTTCTCTCATGACAGGTTGAGCATGATGGTGAACTTACATCGTACGACCATCACCTCTGATTCGGATTGTCCGTGGTGCGCACTCACTCATGAGAACACAACACACGTAGCCATCCTTTCCCCGTGCGCGGCACAGGTGTGGTCCCTCTTGGGGTTGCAGCCCCCTCACTCCATCGACCTTCTTTGGGATACTACAACACCGGTCGGCCTCCACATCAACATTTGGCCTACCGTGGCCATCGCCATATTCTGGAAGCTGTGGGATTCCAGGAACGCTTGTGTTTTTCGCAATGAGTGCCACACACCCCTAGATACTCTTCAGAACATTATTTTGGATTTTATGCTTTGGGCCTTTAGGTTTAAGGACCCCGTCAGTAGGGAGGTTGCCGTGTCTTGGCGCATGTACCTCTTCTCTCGCTGTAACCCGTGATGTAACTTGCCCTTTGGGCCTTTGAGTAATATATACACGTGGGGATCCCCCCCCCCCCCCCCCCGTTCCCACCAGGTGATTGTTAACAAACAGTAAAGAAAAAAACAAAGCAAAGGCCTGCACAACACAACCACATTACGCTGAAGTTGGCCCGCCGTCAAAACGAGGTGACTATAATGACAAGAAGAACTATGCCCATCCAACCCATGACGTGCTGGAAAATGACCAAAAAAGCGATACAAAATCAGTTCATTAAAGGAAAGACCCTACTATATGTGGGATGTCAGCTGCCCTTCAGCGAATGATTTGTTCGCTCATGGAGGCGCCCTCTAGTGAACGTCGGTGGGGTTACCCTCCAGCGATTCGTTCACTCTAGCGCGGCCCCTGGTTGACCTAGAGGTTCTTTTAACCCCTTCTTGTGCGAAATAATGTCGTCAACAAAAAAAAGACCCTAATTACCATGATCTGAATTATGAGAAAAATACTATGCTACTTTAAAAACTATCATTTCTCTAATTTATAAATTTACAATGAGCGTGACAAAACAAGGTCGTGTGATCTACAAAATAAAATTGCCATGCAAAACTTCAAAAACGCCATTATCTAAATATCGCACACAATGTTTTACCTACAATGTTTTATCTGGATGAGCGCCAAGGAAAATTCTATACTTTTTTTTCAAAAAAAAATATCACACACAAGAATTTCCATGGTGAATCAAAGGAAAATTTGTCATCCCATTGAAAATAAAAAATGACATCCTCTCAAAATTAAAAATGCCTTCTTCTTAAGTAATAAATTCCATATTCTTACCAATTAAAAATGGTATCCTCTTAATAACAAAATTATCATGTTATTAATAATAAAAAGTGTCATGATGTAAATAATAAACTGCCATGTGAGAAAATAAATAAACAATTCCTAAAAAATAGTAAATCCCGTGGAATTTTCAAATAAAAATCGAATTAAAGCACGAACTAGCATCAAATACATATGTAGAAGCTTAAACTCAATACTTCACAAAACCCAACCTACACTCCAAGACATTGACCCAACCTGCAGCACCAATGCCGCCTCGAGCACCACCGAGGGGTCACCACTCCAAAGATGGTGCCTCCAAGGAGGGACGACGTCGAAGACGCCGCCTCATCCAATTTGGCAAGGCGGATTTGGGTCTTCACCCGAAGTGAGATCCTGGGTCTGGAGGGATGTTGGGCCTGCACAACAATGACATGAATGAGGAAAATGGCGTCCACCAGCGGCGCGTTGTCGGGACCGAACAAGTTGCGCAAGACTTTCATCCGCAACACCATGACTACCTTTCCCGCAAAAAAAACACCACGACTACCAGACTACAATAGTCAACGCCAAACATCGAGCAAGGTGCCAAGGCAATCATCGTCTGGTGACCACTCACACAACATCATGCATTGTGACCCACGCGACCAGGGCACACACCACCTCCCTCCACTCCCAGAGCTACCACTCTGGCATCCTTGCAGTTCGACCAAGTCCCGCAGTGCCATGGCCGCCCACACCACGTCAAGGACCCCAGCCGATATCTAGCATCAGATCTGGGTACAAGGCACCATATCAGCCCCACACACACCACCACACTGCCAGCTGTCCACCGAAGGAGCGGCTGGCGGCTGCAGGCGCGGATGGCGGGTGGTGCGCGCTGGCGGGCCGGCGGTGGTGGCTGCTTCGGGCAGCGCGACTGCTCCAGGTCCGGCCTGGCCAGCAAGGCGGGTCCAGGATGACCTGGGCTGCGGGGGGTCGCCCTTGCCTCGGCCTGTGGCTGGTAGGGGTGGCGGCGCAACTGCGGCGGCCTTGGTGGATGTGTTGGTCGTATTCCAGCTGGCTCCGGTGGCTGGAGGTCGGCGAGCGGCGTGGTTGGACTCCCCGGTGAGCGGTCTTGGGGGTAGGTGGTGGTGCGTGGGGTCCCCTTGCCAGTGAATGGACCCGCGTTGGCGGCCTTGTGCGGATCTGCTTCGTCCGCCGCGGTGGGGCGACACATTGGGTGTCGGTGGGGGAGGTTGGTGGGAGGGACGGGCGGCGCCGTCGCTCTAGCTGCCCGTCGCCGGCACGAGGTGTGTTGGTCATGGATGCATCCGCTCCCCCTCCTCCCCATTCCCCATCGGTTTGTGTGCGGCGGCAGCTTTCGGAAGTTCAAGGCAGGACGCGGGCTGCGGTTGCGTCGGTTTTGGGTGTCCTCTCGGACCAAAGCTGGTCACTTTGGCTGTTCTTGGGGAGGTCCGTATGTCGGGCGGCGGCCCAGGTGGCGGGAGGCGCGGCATTCTTGGGCGGAGCTTGCGTCTCATGTGCGGGCAAGCAGCCATGGCCACGTGGGTGGCTTGGTTGTGGGTGGTTGGCAAAGCTAGGGTGCGTCAGAGGGAGGCGAGCGCCGGGGTATATCACCTGTCCGGCCATGTTCTGGCCGACGGTGGCGGTGTCGGTGACGTCGTAACCTTCCTGAAGGCTCCGTCACGGTGTTCCCTCTGTCTCCCTCCAGTGAAAACCTGATCTCTGGATCGGGCGGTGGCGGCTCTATGGTCGTTACCTTCTAGGAGGCACCGCTCTGGAGTCCTGGCTTTGTCGTTGTTCGTTTCACCTCTCCATGGTGGTTTGTCATGATGGAGGTCTCAGTTGGCTCCAAGCGGTCTCCTTTGCATATTCGTAGTTAGTTTGGTGGTCGGTGGAGTGGTGTTTCGATGCCCGACACCTTTGTATCTAGCCTTGGGTGTGTGTTGTGTGCGTTTTTGGCGTGAGTTTGTATCGTCTCTCGGTTGTATTGCGGTTGTGCTTTATAATATAAAGCGGGGGGAACCCTTTTTCGTAGTAATCAGGTCTGGAGGGGTTTAAAAATATAAGGGGCGAGTATAGGAGGTACTCAACAAGTTCATAGATATCGTGGTGTGGATAAGCACTATAACTTCTACTGATTCCAAAGAGGTCTCAGCAAAGATTTTAGAACAATATATTGTAGCATCCAGTTTTACTTAAGGGATTTACATTTCCATACCCCTTCTTCCTTAGTTCTCCTCAGTTTTATCCACGCTCTTTGTCATTCCTCACTTTTCCCCTTCACCTCGTGGCCCACCCTTACAAAAGCCCAAACGGGGGTTTGCCACCGGGTCAAAGTCTTTGACCATTACTTGGCGTAGTAACTGACGCATAAGGAAACCTCATGCGGGCCCATCTGCCAGCAGCTGCGCGATCATATGTGGCCCCAGGGCCCATGTGTCAGTGCCTCGGTGCAAACACTAGCATAATTAAGTTTTTCTTTTCGAGGAAAACCATATTTAAGCTACTTAATACGTGCAACGGTGCAATGGGGAGTAACTTTTTTCTTTTCTTCCAAGGCCCTTATTTGTTTCAAGCAAAGATCTGTTCGGCAAAAAAATTCGTGAATACGCAAAGCTTGGGAATCATTTCATTGATAGATAAAAGAGAACAATAGTAACACAGATGAGCGAGAGGGGGGAGTGGACTCGCCCAGATCAAACTCTAGCCAAGGAGTGTTCGGGAAAATTATTCAGTGTACTATTGGGAATAGTCATTTCTATATATGAACAAACATCGGCGAGAAAATTTATGAATACACATTGGCATACCTTCCTCTAGAGATCCGTGAGACGATCAAGCAGATGTTTTGTTTGTAGTCGTGAAATTGATCAACATTTCTTGTGGTGCAACATATCTATAGGTCGGCAGCAGTGAGCGGTCCATGGGGATACGGCACCCTTGTTCCAATTGTGGCACTTGAGACCCTTGCATATCACATACTTTTAGGTGAAACCCGATGCCTGAAGATGGCGACTACGAACTCCTCCAATTCCGGCACTAACATTACCATGTCCAGTGGCGAACGGGATTTTAGTTCTCGCTACAGAAAACTTGGGTGCAATTGCTATGGTGGCGGAAGGGCACTGGACCTCGCCGCAGCCTTAGCAACCCACCATCACGACACCCCTGGAAGCCCGGGACGACGACGACGTGAAACCGTAAAGCCGGAGCTTGTAATGGGAAGGGACTCCATTATCACATCCATGGGTAGGAAGGAAGATACGTGTCAAGGAATGATCGGTTGGTGTCATGCGGTGCGTAGGAGTCACCGGCGAGGGTGATGGATATGTGTGGCAGCGGCATCAGTTGAAGGAGGCGACAGAGGGGTGAGACAGAACTATGTTTTGGTACGCAGAAGTGATGACCACGATCTCATCTGCGAGACAACTCAGATATATTTTATTCTTACGCTGAGTCGAAGATGAGGGAAAACCCCGGAAAGAAATGGTTAAACCGGACGGGTGCAATCATGAGGTGGGGTGAGGTTTAGGGGAGGGGGTGGGAGATGCTTGAGAAGGTCGTTTGAGGCTCGAAAGGGGACGATACGACTACGGCAGGACAAGTAAAGGATTTGTACGTAAATAAACCGGTCAAGTTAGGAATTGCACTAGGAAAAAGAATTGGTGTGACTTCCCTTTAGTAGTAGAGATTTGGTTGTTAGGAAAGGTACGGATCGATGTGTTACAAAAGTTAGGGTTTGGAATTGATTGCCACGAAACTGAATTTCATTGTTTGATAACATGCTATCGCTTCGTGTCCATTTGTAACATGCCTGGTTAGGTAAGTTTGAAAAGGTTAGGAAAGTTTTTATTGAAAGGGTGAAAAAACCAACCTGAAGAGGTGGTGGTGGGATCGTGGTCAAGGTGGGACGTCGGGCCCCGAGGAGATTAGAGCGAAGGAGAGGACGACGGCCTAGACGCCGAGGAGGGGCAGGGGTTGGCAGGATTGGGGTCTAGGGCGTGTGCGTCAACGAACAAGTTAATGTGCTTTTTTTGACAAAAAAGAGAACAAGTTAATGGGCTGGTCCAAGTTGGCCGCTGTGAAAGGTGGGCATGAAATACACTCGCGGGCGTGACGGGATGTGAGGCGAGACTACCAAGTACCACTTTAAGAGTAGAGATACACAGTAGACGTGCGATAAGGTTGATAGGGAATGGATCAACACAAGGGGGGAACAAACTCTCCACAGTTGTAGGTGATCAATGATTAGGCGATGAAGGTAGTTTTCCGATGATTGCACCACATCGAATGTCATGCAATTCCCGGTCTTCCAAATTCACCACCGGATTACAGACACGGCGGTTCCTCGAAGAGATAGTCCCCACAAGTGGTGGAGACGAGAAAGCCCAACAGACATTATCAATGGGGTATCGTCCCAAAGAATGGCATCTTTTGGACGAGGGAAACGAAATGTCCTGGAGTTGCGGGCAGCCAATGAAAATGTGACGGGTCGTTTCACAAGTCTTGGGGGGGAAGGATAGTTGGAGCGGTTGAGGCAGCCGATGCGATGAACGAGAGGCTGAGTTCTTGAGGATCCATAAGAAGAACATGACCAGAGACATGGAATTCTCCAAGTTGAGCTCATGGAGGGGCAGTCCACGTCCTATAGATAGAATCATCTTGAGCATATATCATCGTGCTGCATTTTCTTTTCGGACAATATAAGAAAGGAATTTGAACTTGTCCATATGCCCATTATGAAAATTTCATCCGCCCATCTCCCGTCGTTCGAGCAGCTGCATCGACTTGAAAATATGGGCGAAACAAGTTGGCTTTATGGGCATGGCAATGGGGTTGTGAACTGTGACAGAAGCCCAATACAAGACGATACATTATATATGAACAACCGGGTTATCAGGCTCCGTGTAGCCCAACCTCAAAACAGCATTTCCGCAAATAGCATGTACTCCCTACATCTCTAAATATAAGTCTTTTTAAAGATTTTGACATGGACTATATACGGATATATATAGATATATTTAAAAGTGTAAATTTACTCATTGTTCTCCATATGTAGTTCATAGTGAAATCTTTAAAAAGGCATATATTTAGGAACGGAGGGGGAGTACTCCGTATTAGTTTGTCGCACTATATTATATCGAAAACGTCTTTTCATTCACAATGAGACATAATGGTTTCATGTCTTTGCTTGGAAACCAAGAACCCAGTTTAGGAGGAACAGATATGCCTAAGCCCCTCCAACTGGACTGGGCGAAGGTAAGAACCCCGGCAGGGTGCCACGAGCTGGTTTGCCAAATATCGAACGTGAAATTTTCGACTCCCGATGCACCATATATAATGAATTATCTAATATGCATGCATATATGTGGCACTGAAAGAATTCGGAATCCACTTCAGTTTAAAATGAAACTACCTGTGTCGCACGGATCAACATATATTGATTGAACATATCTTATTTTCTGAAAGCAACAGAAATATAACTCAGCGAAGAAAGTGAAAAATCTAAAGCATATATAGTAAGGGAGATCTAGCTAGGTACTAGAAGTATTCCAATATCACTCGCTAAGTGAAAAATCTAAAGCATATATCGTACTAGAAGTATTCCAATGCATATGCGGAAGTGAGAGACGCAGAGTATGTCGATCCGAAACACGTACGTACGGGTATCATGGCAGTGTGCGCCTGATGAGCCGGAACCACGCCGCCTTAATCCCCGTACGGCGGCGACGCGGCGGCGGTGTCGGCGCCGTCTCGGACGTGGATGATTCCCAGCTTGATGCATGGCGACGTTTGCAGAGTTGGTCCTTGCAGCTGCAGGCTATTCCCGCCCTCTCTAGGTCACGCGGCTGCACGACCCCATCACTACGCCACCGTGGGTTGACAACGGTGACATCACATCGGACAGCGAAACCGTCGTCCACGAGGTACTCTCAACGCGTTTGGTTGGGTGGAAAACCCCCGCTTCCGATTACAGCGCTTTTGTAAAACAGTAGCAGCTGTTTGGTTCGGTCGGTCTGTTTTTTGTTACGACGCTATCTCATACAGGGCTTCACATCCGCGAAAACGACCGATCCAGCCGGATACAGAATCCCCTTTGCTCCGTACTCGCTTGTGCCCGAACCAAACAAAACGCGTATTCAAGAGAAAATTTCAGAAGCAGCGCTTCCCGATACTGAAAGTCGAAAACGATACAGGAGTGGGAACCAAACGCCTCGATATTGCCTGGCGACCTCTGTTGATACGAGGCTTCCTGCGCGGCACTTCCCACTGGCACCTCCTTTGTTTGCACCCAGCCGCGAATGCTACATGCTCGTCTGCCGTATGTCAGGGTGGACACGGTCCGGGCCGGTCCGGGCCCTGACCGAGCCGCCGTCTAGACCGGCCGCCGGCGGACCGGACCGGACCGGACCGAGCAGTGCCACGGTCCGCTTTCCATGGACCGGACCGCCGGTGGTAAAGCTCGGGCCGGACCGAGAGGACCGCCCATGGCGTCGTACGGCGATGGCGAGCGGCGGCGCATGGCGACTGCGAGCTCCTGCAGGAGATTACGGGGCACGGGGAGGAGAGGAAGGAGAGAGACACAGCCGCATGCCCATCATGGGCACGTTTAAGAGGTCGGGGAGGCCAGATACAGGACGACGGCGATGAATGGAGAAGTTGCCGGTGAGGTGGTGGCGTCGCAGGAGCCGGTGGAGGTCACCTCGACATGGGGCTGCTGGAGTTTTTCATCTGGGAGGCCCCCCGAGCGAATGAAATCCAAGGGCGGGTCTGTTCCTGGCGACACGCAATTAATCTCGTTGCCTCGTTGTTTCCTATTTTGTTTTTTTAAGGGTGTTTTCTATTTTCTGTCACGTTAAAACTGTTTTGTTTTTTGAAATTATCACGTTAAATCTGTTGAGTCGATAGGAGTCCACATTATAGGATTGTTGCATGTGACATAACTATCCTATTTACAGTTGCATGTTGCAAATAAGTAGGGCATGTAACGTGTATGCACACGTACAAATGTACATTCAGTCGTTCAAATTCTGATCTGGCACAGGTTAATAGGATCGTGAGGAGGTGTAGGATGGAAGGAACGCATGCGATCGTGCCCATCTTTCTCGTTCTTTCTGTTTCTGCTCCGTTGAATAAAAGGAAAACTCCAATGTTTTAGGCAATAGAATTCCTATTCCTACGAAGTAAATCGTGGAGATAACTGTCTCTCCAATAACGTGGAGTGAATCGTGGAGATAACTGTCTCTCCAATAACGTGGAGTGAATCATGGAGATAACTGTCTCTCCTATAACGTGGAGTAAATCACGGAGATAACTCTCTACCTCGAGCCAAACAATCCATCGCATGATTTCATTCCTGCGTAGGAAACAGTCAAGCTCGTTCGGTCCAGTCGAGTTAACCGAGCTAAGCCCGGACCGGACCGGTCGATTTTCGGGCCGAAATACCCAGCTCGGACCGGCCAGTTTTCCCAGCGGGCCGGGACCGATCGGTCCGGTCCAAATCGGTCGACGAGCGGGCCGAAAAGCCCGCTCGGTACGTCCAGCCTGAGCCGTATGTACCCGTCTGAACGCTCGCGGTAGAGCCTGTTAGACCCACTTCGATCGTGTAGGCTAGATCTTTCCGGTAATCTATCTTCCTTGGGTGCGGAGGAGCTCGATCCAGAGCCGGCCATGGTGAAGTAAAGGCCGGTGGTAGCAGAGAGATCGAGATGGAGAGGTGGCAGTGGTGCTTCCCGTGAGCACTGCGATTGCCCTAGATCAGAAGGGGATTTCGGTGGGGATTCTGGCGGCACGGTGAACCTCGTACCGTGTGCCCTGGCCCCCACCTCTTTATATATCGCAGGTCACAGGGGCCACCAACCATAAGAGGGTTGGGCGCCCCCGATCAGGGCGCGAATAGATCAGGGCCCGATGGGCCGTTGAGCCCACTCGGTGGAGAGATCAACCTAACATTCTCCCCCTTGATCTCAACTTTTATTTTTAACCTTATACTTTCTAGTTTATTTGTTTCATCACATATTGGTACATAGAGCATGTTTCATCATCACAGCTTAATTGTCGTTAGAATCATACAGCTACAACATACGTTATGATCAAAAGCAAATTCTGTTCCTTTTGGGCCTATCCAGAAATCATAAGGCTTTCCCTTAAACCCATGCCGGCTAAGTGTTCCTTGAACACATTGGGTGGAAAGCCTTTCGTTAGCGGATCCGCAAGCATATCCTTTGTTCTTATATGCTCGACACTTATAGTTTGATCCTGGATTTTATCTTTCACAACATAATACCTTATCTCTATTGTTTTGGCAGCATTACTCGACTTGTTGTTGTGAGCATAAAATACTGTGGGTTGGTTGTCGCAGTACATCTTTATTGGTTTGTGAATACAATCTACCACTTTCCAGTCGGGTACAAATTTCTTTAGCCATATCGCCTGCCCCGTGGCTTCGAAGCATGCTATAAATTCTGCATACATCGTGGATGATGTAACTATCGACTGTTTGGAGCTTTTCCACGAAATAGCTCCCCCAGCGAGAGTAAAGACGTATCTTGACGTGGATTTTCTATCATCTCTGTCCCCCGCAAAATCTGCGTCTGAATACCCTTTTATCTCTAGGGAATCACTTCTCCTGTATATTAGCATGTAGTCCTTCGTGCCTTGCGCATAACGCAATGCTTTCTTTACCATCTTCCAGTGCTCCATGCCTGGATTCTCTTGATATCTACCGAGTACCCTGGTGATAAAAGCTAAGTCAGGGGGAGTGCACACTTGTGCATACTGTAAGCTGCCAACTGCCGAAGCATATGATACTGCTTTCATTTGATCGATCTCGTACTGGTTCTTGGGACATTGGAACTTTCCAATACTATCGCCCTTGACTATAGGAGCAGGTGTGACTTTACTCGCATGCATCTTATACTTTTTAAGAACCTTTTCTAAATATGCTTTCTGCGATAGTCCTAAGACTCCATTGTTCCTATCTCGGTGAATTTCTATGCCCAAAACATATGATGCTTCACCAAGGTCTGTTATGTCAAATTTGAGGATAAGTATTTCTTTGTTTCTTGTAGTAGACTAACATCACTACTAGCAAGCACGATATCATCCACATACAAGATTAGGAAAATATATTTCCCATTTTTAAACTTTGCATAAATGCAATTATCCTCAATATTTTCTTTAAATCCAAAACTTTTAATCATTTGATTAAACTTTAGATACCACTGCTGAGAGGCTTGTCTTAATCCATAAATGGATTTCTTCACGCAGCATCCCATATTTTCCTTACCTTCCATGATAAAACCCTTGGGTTGTTTCATGTAGACTTTTTCTTTTAAATCACCATTCAGAAATGCCATCTTAACATCCATTTGATGTAACTCTAAATCAAAATGAGCAACTAATGCCATTATGATTCTGAAGGAATCCTTACATGACATTGGAGAAAATGTCTCATTGTAATCTATCCCTTCTCTTTATGTAAATCCTTTTGCCACGAGTCGTGCTTTATACTTTTCTATATTCCCTTTAGAGTCATACTTAATTTTGTAGACCCATTTACAGCCTACTGTTTTGGCTCCTTTAGGAATTTCCTCTAAGTCCCGAACATCTTTGGAACTCATCGATTTCATCTCATCTTCCATTGCCTTCTTCCACTTCGATGAATGAGGGCTTCTCATGGCTTCTTCATATGAGGTGGGATCTTTTTCCATATGAACCATTTCTGTGTTATAAACTTTAAAGTCAGTAGAAATAGCTGACTTTCTTGGTCTTGTAGACCTTCTAAGGGCCTCAGTTTCTGGCACATTCCATGCCTCAACTTCTGGCACTTCTTCTAAAATTTGCTGTTGCACCTCCCTTTCATGCTTAACAACGGGTTCAGTCGGCTCCTGACGGACAGGTTTCGGGTCTACCCCCATAGTTGTCATGGGTGGAGTTGCAACTGGTGGTGAGAAAATGGCTCCTGAATCATCGGATTAGGTGCATGCACCCTCTTTTCCTCAAGATTAATTTTCCGAGCTACCAAGCTCCCCCTCACACTACTAGGAAAAGGGCTACGAATGGCGCACCAGTTTTGCCTACTAATGGCGCACTACTGGTGCGCCATTAGTATCACGCCACTAGTATTTGGTGCGCCATTAGTATCTGGTATACTAATGGCGCACCACGCAGTGCGCCATTAGTATAGAACACCATGCGCCATTAGTATGCCTCCCAGGGGGCCATATTTAACCATGTGCTCTGGCATACTAATGGTGCACTATTAGGTGATGCGCCATTAGTATACTTTGGCATACTAATGGCGCACTCTGTAGTGATGCGCCATTAGTATGAATATTAGGATTTTTTACTTTTATGATTTTTGCACAGGTTACAAAATATATTATTTGACAGAATATAGACAGCAGCACACAGCAACAGCAGATTCATCGAATACAATAGAAGATTAGTCTCCGAATACAATTCATCATATTAGTCTCCGAATTCAAAAGACCGAACAAAGATAAAACATTACAAGTCTCGAGACCGCGAGTATCGAGTTTGTCTTCACATTACAAGTCGATATCGATCATCTAAACTACCATCACATAGAAGAGAGTTGCGGTCATCACGATGAGCATCATCGCGATGAAATTGGTCTTCATCCGGTTCCTCCAACGCTCCCTACTCTCTCCCGCTAGATAGCGGGCGTATCTAGATTCCGCCTCCGCCCTAGTGGTGTACCCTTTGTAACTGTTACCGCTGAAACGGTGAACCTGTCTCCGACACTCCTCCCAGTCGTCGTAGACTCCGGGAACCTTACCCTTGTACACGACATACGACGGCATCTCTATGCACAAGCCAAACAACAGACAATACATACATAAGCAATATATTAGTATGCAACAAAAGGATCGGAAGAGAAAAGCAAGACATTAATAGCACGATTCATGGTCCTACTAATAAATAGCATCGATTACATCTAAGTTGAACGACTGTCCAAACCAAAGAGACATACAATTCATTAAAGTTTAATTACAACATGAGCCAATCAATGTTTCAGAACTACACATCACTACTTTCGACTCGACTCATGGGACAGGAGCGTGGATGAAGCCGCCGTCTGTCGTGATGGTCATGAAATCGCGGGCGTTGTCAGCCTGCATTTGTAGCGTTCCGTCTATCTCACTGTTGGACGGTTGATATCTGAGGAAGAACTGCCCCGAGGTATGAAGGACATCTTGATGGATGATGTCCGCAAACTCCGACTGGATGCGAAAGAATTCTTGTCTGATGTCCGCGTCCTGGATTGCCGACAAGCTCGCGGCCCAATCTTTGAGATTATCTGGTAGCAGAAGGTGATGAAGGTCCCTTACGATCGCCCGCATGTGATGGAGGGCGTAGTAGGCATCCTTCTGACCGCCAGGCGGCTGCTTGACGCAGCAGAACGTCGTATTGTGGGCGAACACGTGCTTGCCGTACTTACGAACTGCCCTGGTGAAGGTGCCTCCAGATTTGGCGTAGCCGGGGAGAACATCATCAAGAACTTTCTTGATATTTGTGTAGTCTATCTTGGAGTCACGGTTCGGGTCGAAATACGTGGCCATGGAATATTTCGGGCTTAAGAGGATGAGTGTGCAATGTGTGTCACTGCACAGAACACGGAATGTTAGAAAAAAAAGAACGATCGAAATCTAAGAAATCATATGTTACGGGGCGGTTAAGGGATGACTTACTCGGGAAAGTAAGCCACAAGGAAGTTATCCTTATCTGGGTTTGCCAGAATGACGCCTTCGAGGTGTGAACTCGCGACTTGGCGGTCCCCAGCGCTGCTCAAGAGCTTGGCACGCATGTAGAAGGGGTCGACTATCACGATGTCCGGGGTCTTGTCTCTAATGATCCGCATCTCCATACTCAGCGAAAACAGCCGAACGAAGGTGTAGTGCAGCGGATGAAGGTTAAACATAGCAAAGATGTCATCAAACTGCAGGACGATCGTACCCCCGATGTCGCCATCCACAAAGCCCTTGCCCTCTGGCACCTTGGCCACGAAAACCGGGTATGCCACATCATTCTCTCTAAGACGCCGCTTCTCCAAAGAAAGAACACTGTCGTGCAGACTCCGCATAGCACCGGTTGCAGCATTGAGCATATTTGTCGGTAGCATCGCCCTACCCGCCACATGCACCCTCCTCGAGATATCCTTAGGTGAAGGTGGCCCGTCCTGAGCACGGATCGTACTCGGTGCCGGCTGGCTCGCACCGGCGCCCTTTTTAGTCTTCCGTTTCCGGCTCTTCTTCTTGATCTGCTGTAATGGGACCGAGTTCTGCTCACAGACCGCCTTCTTGAGCGTGTTGGGGCTGATAATATTTCGCACCTCAGCTATCTGAGGCTCGGTGAAGGCGGCAGCTGGAGGCGTCTCCTGAGAACTGAACGCCAGACGATGCCTGTTGCAACTGGGTTTCTCCGTCGTACCAGCTCAATCGCGGTCGTCTTGGTTGGGTTCTTGAGAAGGAGGCCTGCAGAACTCGTCACCGTACCCATGTTCGGCAAAGTACTTATCGACGTTGCTAAATGTACCGTCGTCGCTGTCGTCGTCGTCCGGATCCTGTGCCATATGCACGTCCGGATCCTGTGCCATAGGGATGTCCGGCATGTCCGGTAGCGTTGCGGCGTTCTTGCCATGGCTTGGCGCCGGCACGACTGGCGGTCTTGTCTGTGGGGTGGTGTCCCTCGCCCCCAAACGAATCTGGCTCTTCGGCCAAAGCAGGGGCCAGCTTACGCAGGCGCTGAGGGTCATCTCATCTTCTTCGTCGGCCCCAACGGGTCGAATCGGAGGTAACAGCTCGTCGCAGCCTGGCAGCACCCGAACCACTTCAACCCTATACACTGTGGGTGGCATCGGATTACCGTGGAACATGGGGTTGCCTGGTTGAACGATTCTGCCCTTGGCGACATCGACCAACTTGCCGCCCACGAAGTGCAGGAGAGTGCAAGGAACGTCGGCGGCGCCCTGCGAAAACATGTAGGGCGTCAGGGATGCCCAGTCAAAGGCAAGGAGATGAAGTCATCGGCCGAGAGGCTTAGTTACCGTGATGCCGTCGAGCTCGGCTAATGTCGAGGCACCGCCAACGGCGGGCGTGCAACTGACGGAGGGGCCGCTTGCTGGCGAGGTGCCGGCCGGCGTACACCCAGGTGCATTAAGCTCCAATGCCCGTGCCGGCGCCGGAGACACGAATACCGCCTCCGCCGGAGACACCAATGGCGCCGCCGGAGACACCAATGGCGCCGCCTGTGCGCTGTGCGAGTTGCTGGCCGTGAAGCTGGGAACCGGGGGAGGCCCCTGTTGGCCGCCCGCAATCCACGTCGTCAGCCCATGAATCAACGTAGGCACCATGGCGTTGAGCTTCGTTCCCAGTTGTTGTTCCACTTGCTCTTGGACAAGCTCCGGAATCCGTGCCACTTGTGCCTTGAGTGCTTCAACCTCGCGCGACTGGCTTTCCGAGCTGGTCTTTTTCTCCTTTCGCCCACCAGCGGTATAGTATGACGACCATTCTGTGGACAAGCCTTTGCTGGCCACACGACCAGCTGACGTCGGCTTACTGAGCTTATCCTTGTTTTTCATTACGTTCAACGCCATATTCAAAGGGGTGTCGAAAGGGGAGCTCTGAGACGACCCCGCGGTTCTGCTTTCTTTGTCCTGCGGAAGGAATGTGAACCATTTAGAAATATTGGGGATTAATTAGAATGCAACCATATGGAGCTAATTACGCGGGGGTGTATTCCTTACCAGAACAAGCTCAAGCGCCTTGGTCTTCGGATCCGTGGTAAGCTCCTTTGTTACCGGGTCCTCCTTGTACCGGGCCCTGAGAAAGTTCCTGGTCTGCTTGTCACGGTATTTCTTGAAGCGGGGCGGTGGGCCTTGCTGGGCATGCTCCGCGTCCTCCTTGTCCCATATAGGCTCCGCCACTCTGTAACCGCCGGTACCGGGTTGGTGGACCCCTAAGTTCAACTGCCACATTTCTTTCCCCCACTGACTTGATTCGAAGGTTGCGGGGCTCTCGCACTTGATCTTGAACTCCTTGTAGTCATCTTCGCTCATCAAAGGATATTTCGCCTTGATCTTCTCATAACTATCACCTTCTTCAATCATTTCCTTCACCGTGCTTTTCCAAGTAGACAGGACCGTGCTCATGCTCGTGAGGGCGGCACCGTTCACATTATTCCCTGAGATGCGTGTGTTTGCAAACTCAGCGAGGAACTTGTATCGTTTGTGCAGCTTCGTGAAGAGGAGGCTGCGCAAATTCCCTCGGTCCTTATGCCTTAGGTTCTCGGTGTTGATCGAGATGGTGCTTCGGAGAATGCACCCGAGCTGAACCGAATACCCCTTGACTACGTGTTTGGGCGCCGTCGGATTCCCGTCAGAGTTCACTTCAGTAAATTCCTCCCTGACGGTGCCGAGCACGCTCGGGCGCCGGTCCTTCCATTGCCTCTTCGGTTGGATGCCATCCGTGCGTGCGCCGCCATCATCAGTGGTGGCATCCGCGGCGCCATCATCAGTGGTGTCATCCCCGACGCCACTAGGGGTTGTGTAGTCAGGATCGGTGTCTTCCGCGGCGTCCTCATAGCGGTGAGGTTGTTTCTCCAACTCCTTGGACAGCTCCCAGAATTGCTTGCCGCCCGAACCGCCGGCCTCATCATTGTGGGCCATGTTTCGCTCTAAATAGGAAAAAAGTTTAGTCAAAAAGTTGGTTATTGTCAAGGAACAAGATCATGCTCTCATCATTTAGGGTTTGTCGACACCGAGGCATCTTAAAAGCTAAGCTTTTATCATTTAGGATTTGTCGACGCCGAGGCACCCTGAAAGCCTAAGCGTACATCATTTAGGTTCTCATCGACACCGAGGCACCCTATAGAAGCCAAGTTAAGTTTTCATCATTTAGGGTTTTTCGATGCCGAGGCATCCTAGGTTGGGCCTAATCACTTGGCACTAATCACTTGGCTCTATTGCCACCTATGTTGGGTTTATCATCTAGGGTTTATCGATGCTAAGGAGAATTCTAAGTTGGGCCTAATCACTTGGCTCTATTGCCACCTATGGTTTAATGCAGCAAGAATGGCGGGGCAGTTGATCCTACTTAACTAAGTACTAAGATACCCCGGCCCATGCATTAGTCGCAAGTACCCCATATGTCCTATTTTTAGCAAAGTCATGCTAAAATTCACGAAAAATTTCGGCATGACCTTTGCTGAAAATAGGACATATGGAGTACCCGAATTTGCCGGAATGGAAGTTAATCGACATTCCGGCAAACTCAAGGGCCTCTCGGGGTACCTGCAAATTCATCACGACACAATGGTCGGAGACAAAACCCAGCAAACTAGCAAGATGATCATCATCTTTGCAAGTCATTACTTGTCAAATACAGAAGAAGGAATAATTTATTTGTGACTTAGTTGGCCCATACAGAAGAAGCAACACCCTGCACTAGCCTAAAAACAAGTGAAGTTTCACCCATATAAGAACAACTTTATAAAATCAGAGAAGTTGCTATGTTTTTTCTACTGCTAGGAAAAATACCACTCATTAGAAATGAAAATCTCAGTACCAGCATTTTGAACTTTGAAATGAAATACAGTAGTAGTATTAGTAGTATATGGAGTAGTATCTTGTCTAGTAGTAGTATTAGTTGTATATGGAGTAGCAAGTTTTGCCTCAGAGACCGCAAAAGCTATGTTTTTTCTCAATTCAGATAGCTAAGTGGAAAACCACGTCAAGTTCCGTTTTAATACTCTATTTCTCAATGCATGCAATTGGTTTCATCTGGACTACATCATAGAACCACCAATAAAGGACACTGAAAAAACATATAGAGAAGCCTACGGTTCCTATCCTTGGGTAGCATGATTAGAGATGAGTAGATCTCCTCACTGCAAGGATTCCGGTCTATTGCAACAAAATTTATTGCCACAATTATGTTTCGTTGCAATAGAACACAATATTACCACAAATTACTGGGTTGTGGTAATAGGAACAACGTACTGCCACAACTAAGTTTTATCGTGATAAATACTCATTTTGTTGCAATAGAGGCTCTGTATTGCAACAAACTATAGTGTCATTGCAATACGGTAGCGATATTGCGACAAACAAATTTCGTTGCGTGAGCCAGTTAGTTGGTTGCAATAGAGACTAGGTATTTCAACAGAATAACTATTCGTGGTAATATTTGGAAAGATATTGCAACATCCGTATGATGTTGCATTAGTTATAAATATTGTTGCGAAAATTGGCTAAATATTGCAACAAAATATGTATTGGTCACAATAGTATATATATTTATGGCCTCAATTTCGTTGCGTTGCAATAACTATTGTTTATTGCGACAAATTGCGTATTCATGATAATATGTAGAGCATACTGCAAAAATCCCCTATTGTTATGAAAAAGAACAAGATATTGGCAACGATATTCATATAGTTAACGACCGACCTTCACTGGGGCCTTCTGGCATGTGGCCCACTAGCAAAATTGCATTCTTTTTAGTAGCCCTAATCCTATCATGGCCTGCAGCCCATCAGTCCATGATTGGTTGCCATATGACCACAATACATAGCTAGAGATAACGACCTACTCTGTAAAAAAATAGAGAACGACCTAGATGAATGGGACAACTTCTTCTCATCTCCATGCGGCTTTGGTAGCAGATCACTAGGTGCCTAGGTCCTCTGTCACTTTCGGTTGGCCTCCATCCTCACTCAATCCCCCTCCCCGAGTTAATTTCATCCAGAAACAACACTTGTGACAGTTGTAACGAATTAGTATCACTATTCAAATTTTTTTGCATATCAGTACCATATTTAGGTCAAGCTGTTACAAAATGATCTAAACCGTGTGGTTTAGTTACATATAAGTACCACAATTGGTGTAGTGCAAGCGGATTGGTACCACATATAAACACATATTGACGGAAACTGACCAGCGGGATCCCCTGTCAAGGGCTGATGTGGCATGTTCTTTTGCTTGGTTTACATTTAATGACACAAATGGCCTCATTTGCAGGGAAAACTAAAAATCCGGCACCAAAAATTAAAAGACACGCTCGCCCGCCAGGATTCAAAACTTGGACACACAGAATGCGGTAGAAGCTCGTTGACCACTACTCCACACAATTGCATGTGATAAAGTTGAGGCTTTCTTGTTTTTATACTCTAACTTATACCCTGTTTCTTTTATGGACGGCTGTTTCGTTTTTAATATGTTTTTGGGTTTCTTTTATCTTTTTAGACACAAAAAAATGGCGCCTAAGTGATTCGAATACAGGAGCTCGCGCATATTTCTAACTCATATTTGTATATATAAAAGTTGAGGCACACATATTTCTATCTCATATAAGTACTCCCTCCAGGAAAGTAATTTTGGTTTTTCTTCAAACTGAAGATTAATCTACATTCTGGAACAAAAAATACGTGATTCACAGAGCTATCATACCCGCGACCTAAAGCGTGTTGGGCCAACTGTAGGAAGTAGTATATTTACCTGCAGATATCTTTGTTGCCATGTACAGTAAGTAATATATTTATCTGCTTCTACTAAAAAATTGGAAATTTTGATGCATATTTATTTTCTGGAAAATTTTAAAAATGTTGAGAACGCTTTTGGAAAATGTTGAACGTGTATTTGTTTTTAAATGTTCATCATGCATTCAGAAAATTGACAATGTGTATTCCAAATAAGGTTAGACGTGTATTAAAAAATTATTGTGTAAAATTATTCTTATATTTCTTTTATTTTTTTCAGATCTTGGGTATTCTTCGGGTTTCCATTTTTTTTATGCACACTTCTTTTTTATATAAGTGTTGTAATAAACGGTATATGTTTTTTCAATACTGTCCACATATTTTTAATTTATACTGAACTTTTTATTATGTCACATTTTTTGAAAATACACACCAAAAATTCTTTTATAAATACACACTGAAGACTATTGTATAATATATGAACAATTTTCTTATATATACATTGAACATTTTCTAATAAAGTTTTAGGATCAATCTCAAAAGACAAACAAGTAGTTACAATTTAACGTGGCAATTTTAATCTGCTTGCTTCTCAAAAGACAACAGCACGTCAATACTAAAGAAACACAAGACGAAGCAACTAAATCAGACAAAAACCAAACTAACAAGTCGCGTATTCGCGCCAGTAACATTTGTAGCAAGTCTGTAAGGATTACCCTACACCAAATAGCGCACTTGTGACAATGACAGAGAGGCAGTTAGCAGGCTAAGTGGCTAACACAAACAACTACGGGGAGATCTGATGGTGCAGAGCTTAGCACGAAAGAAAAGGGTTTTCGTCTTTACGAAGTAACCTTGACGGCCGCCGGTGAGCTTCACGTGGACGCCCTTGTCGACGAACTTGGTCAGGTCAAGCGCGGTCTCCTTGCGCTGGCAGGGGCGGATGGGCACGCCGACGCCGGCGCTGCTTCGCGGTGGTGCCGTACGTACTGCCGAAGGGATTGTAGTCGGCAGCCCGGCAGGGACTGACAGGAGGGGCCGGCGAGGCGGCAAAAATGACTGGGCGAGGCACTGAGGCAGGTGCTGGCGGCGGATCGAACGCGTAGAGCAGAGGGGATCAGGGCAATCAGCTGGCGTCGAGAGGCACGGGACGAGCAGTCTAGGCAGTAGGCTGTTCCTGGGCTTCTTTTCTCGGGCCATCCTCCTAGTAAATAACCCAGCCTATAGCTCCACCCCGCGCCCCCTGTTGCACCGGCCCTGTGTTTTTTGTTCGTTTTTAATTTTCCTTTATATTTTCTGTTTTTGTTTTATTCTATGTTAAAATAATTTGCGATTGCAAAAAGATTCTAAATTTTCAAAAAAATTGAATTTTCAAAAAAAGTTCTTGAATTAAAAAACTGTTCATGATTTCAAAAGAATAAACATTTTTCAATTTAATTGAACATTTTTATTTTGAAGAACAAATTTTTATGAGCATTTTTAATAATGGTGAATAATTTTTGTATTTGATGAACACGTTTGAGTTCAAGGAACCTTTTTTGAACTTGATGAACAAAATTTGTTCAATATTTCCTTTTTGAACAAATGGATGAACAAATTTAAATTCAATGAACAATTTTTGAAAACTATGAACAAAATTCGTATTTTATGAACATATTTTTAGTTCAATGGCCAAATTTAGAATTTTGAAGAACATTTTTGAAATAGGTGATCAAAAAATTGAATTCACTGAAGATTTCTTGAATCGTTAAACTTTTGTTTTACGTGGAAAATGGGCCGGCCAATATGACAGCCCAACGCACGAGGGGGTGTGTGTGCATGCCAGGTCGCTTGCGGGCGACCTGTGCGCCATATGGGGTTCCCCGATCGAGAGGCAGAGGAGCAGACCTAGTGATTTGGACGAGATCACAATGGAGGGCGGCAGACGCGTGGTCGAACTGGAAAGAAGGTGAAGAGAAGTAGGGCTATCTTTGCTGATGGGCTAATGTAGAACGCTACTATATTCAACCTAGTATTCAGAGCCCAGGTGACAGAGTTCCGGGTCAACAGAGTTTTGACCATTTTCCAAAAATTTTGCAGAACTGAAAGTGAAATTCCAACTTTACGAGAGAATTACCTGTTCAAACTTGACAGATTGGAATTTCTGAGTTCAAACATTGAATCTACAAACAAGGATATCAGAAAGTGTATTCTCTATCAGGACCTTCTGATGAGTGCATAACTTCAATTCAGACATGGTTTATCTAGACAAACTAGACGTACATGCCCTCTTTCTCAAAAAAGGGATCTCCGATTGGATTATATTGGGTCGGCATCGTCCTCGCACTAGAAGCCCCGATGAGTTGGTACCTTGGGAGCTCCGCTTACAATTAGCTAGGGTTTTCTAGTTGTAAAATACCGAATATATGTAGTGTCATTTGATTTTATTCCCCCGGTATGTGTGGAAACCACAAGACCTTCGATGGAGATGATCTATATATGTTCTTGGTATTGGAATTTCCATGCAAGGTTCTAGTATGCCCTGACAACTACTCTTTCTCCCATGTAATTCTAGTATCAATCTTTCCATGTGAGATTCTAGTTCGGCGGCGTCGTCGGATCTTCCTTGGATTGGATTATATTGGATCGAGTTTGCACTGTAAGCCACGGTGAGTTGGTAGCCTGGGATCGCCTGTTACGGTTAGCTAGGGTTTGCTAGTTCGAAAATGCCGAATATATGTGGTGGCATTTGATTTTTGGTTGTATGATTAACATGATGATTCCCTATATATGTGTATAAACTACTTGTTGATCTGGGACAGAGACGATGATGAGGAGATACATGAGTTATGGCTCTATCCCCCCCCCCCCCCAATACGTGTGGAAACCACAAGACCTTCGATGGAGATGATTTATATATGTTCTTGGTGTAGGTATTTCCATGTGTAGCTGGGTCTTCTTTGGATTCGATTCTATTGGATCTGCGGACCGACCGGTAAGAAGAAAGCGGTCGATCCATTGGGGGTTTATTGCATGTGTGTGCGCGCGCGTTTTCCATCACGTCCTTCGTGTTCTTTGCCATCTCCCGTCCTACCACCCCATCACAAGATGGAACTGTGAGATCGGGACCGACATAGATCGACCGTCTCATCACCCCATATCTACTCATGTTCAAGGCTAGAGTAAAGTGAGGGTGACATACGATTTCTACCAATGAGTGCAGAACACAACATCTCCATTACCCTCGCCGTCTCGGCTGTTGTTCTTGTGTCGACTACATACTCTGCTCGCCAGCACACCATCATGTACGATTCGCAACGACGCGAACATCTATCTCGGCCAGTCAGCAAAAAAAAATTACAAACAAATTTTAGTAATATTATTTTCAGCAGAAGATATATTCCATATTGATTTAATTTTTTTTCAATTTATTTCATTATTCTAAATGTTTCCTTAAAACAATGCTTTCCAAACAAATAATTAAGCGTGTACTCTGCTTTAGGGAAGTAATTTTTAACCTTCCCGCTAAAGCCTTCAGTCTCCCTCCATTTTTTTTAATTTCCCACCAAATAATTTGGTCGTCTCTACCGCCACAATTTCTTAACCTCCCCGTTAAACACCCCTCACAGATTTTCCCGATTATTTCTCTTCACCAAATCGTAGATCAGATCTGAGCTCTCTCGTCCTGGTTCCTCCGTCCTCACGGCGTCATGACGGCGTCGACACTGCAGACCACACCGGAGTCCATCGAACATACACTGCCTCAGGTTATTCCTTTCTCCCAAATCTCCTCCGTGCAGCGCAGCGCCTAGAGTCGGGCGAAGGCTGCGTCCTCGGCGGCACTAGGAGAGGCCGGGGATGAAGCCGGCGAGGCCCTCGTGCACCCCCGCGCGCACCAGCCGCCGGTTCTTCTTTGGTTCTTCCCCGACAGTTTCCGCACCTCCATCTCGAACGCGTACTGCTCGTCCTGGCCCTCTTCCACCTCCCTGCCCCCCTGCGGTCATTAGATCCTTCCCTTCGTAGGTGTCCAGTGTCCTCGCCGGCGACATCGGGGGTGCTCTCGGAGGAGGACGAGGAGGAGGCCGGGAGGGGGGTTCCGTTGGGAAGGGGCGGGGCGAGAGACGAAGCGGATGCGCGCGGGGCTGCAGAAATTGGTGGTGGTGGCGACGGTCAGGAGGAGGCGGAGGCGGAGGCAGAGGCGGAGGCGGTGGGGGTGGGGGCGGTCATGGGGAGACGAGGAGGAGGGGCAGCAGGAGGCGGTGGGTGGTATGGCCATAGCAGCGCCCCCTTTCTATCGTAGAACAACCACGCGGACGGCCGCCGTGCAACACTCCTTACCCTCGCCTCTGGAATAGCCGCCGGGATGCAATTGCCTGCCTGGCCTTCCTACTACAACAACCCCCAGGATGCAACCGCCGTGCAGCACTCCTCAATGTCAATGCCGTCCACGGCGACCATAGCCACTCCCTCACGCATTGAAGAGGATGTTCCTCCGTCGCTTCCCTTGCCATCGAAGTTATCGTTTCGTCGCCGTCCACTTCCGCATGGTCTGCATCCTCACAACTCCCTTTCCTCTCCTGCAAGAACCTAAGATCTGAAGATATCACTGCAACTACAAGTGAAAGGATCCAAGATCCTCACCAACATACTTGCTTGATGCTTTACAATTACTGCTACGCTTGTAGATATATAGATATACTTGGCTTGAAGTTGAATTTCTACTAGTGTTGTTGGCTTGTTGCTGTACTCTTCCATGGGTATTGTCCAATAGTAATATTCCATGGGTAATGTTCAATAGCATTTATGGAACAGGAAAGAATGCTATTTATAAAATTAACTGACCAGGATACTGAAGATGTCTTGCTTGTGCTGCACATACACAGGTAGTTTGTTTCTTTCTGTAACTAAAACGTTGAGTTTATTGAATCTTGTGTCTTTCTGTAACTGAAACGTTGCGTTTACTGAATCTTGTTTCTTTCTGTACACTGGCTAGTGATCCTCGGCTGTACATATACTGCAGTAGTTTGTGTCTTTCTACGACTGAGAGAAGTAGACAAACATCATCGGCTGCACTAAATAGTGTTATTTCGTACGAATGTATTGATGTTTCCCTGTCAAGTTGGCCTATGTGGGTGTATGCCATGGCCAGGGACTGGTGTCAACTGACACAAGTCATATCTTGCAATTTCTTCATAAATCTGTGTTAATTACTGTCCATATACGTATGCTGACCCCTTTGCAATGAAGGCTGACACTATAGTAGTTTTTGTCTAGCTTCGTCCCTGGCCATGGCGGCTGCGACCACGACCACAACTCCTGTATTTTTGTATTTTGGAGTGTCCCACGTTTTGTGTAAATAGTCCCAAGTTTTCTTTTTGACTATGTAAAATATTACCAAGTTAATATCAGAACCACTGTCCTATACTGAACCATACTGCCACATTCAGCGTATTTGACCTTGGTAGTTTGCTTACCACATTCAGGCTACATTTGATTTCATTTAATCTCTAAAGCCTAGCTTATTTTTGCTTACAACAGCTTCTGTATAGACTTGAATAGATATTTTTCCGGTCACTTTTTTATGCCTGCTTTAAGTACCGCATTTCTTCTGAAATTGACTGAAATTATGATATTACTTACAGAAGGGCACGGTGATGAATTCAACGCAATATCCTGCTAATAGCAGATCGAGTACAATACACGGCAACTTGATAATAATATTTATGTTCACTTCAATAGCTAGGGATGCGTCAGGTAATGTGTACCCTTCAGAGGAAAGAGATGATGCACATTACTCCTTTCTGCAAGGTACACAACATCCTTAATTCTTAATGACTTATCTGAATGGTGCATATTGATAATGCTAAGTCCCTTAATTGTTTTTGTGTTCAGTAAAGAAAGGATTTGTCCCGTAACAAGGATGGAAAGTATTTGCCAAAAAAAACAAGGATGGAAAGTATAACAGCTTACAAAACCAACGTGGACAACACAGATCTGGTAAAAAATTATGACATTTAAGCTATCTCTAACACTTGCTATTATGCATAAAATCCTTGATTGCTTAATCATCAAAACCGTTAATCCTTATACAGGAACTCGAGTAAATCATACTCACAAATAAGTTTTTGAGAAGGTACGAGTCTAACTAAATATGCATGCTTCGATGCTAACTGTACTTCCATGTGTCAAGCATCTCATTGTTATACTATTTGCAGAGAGACTTGGAAACCAGAGAAGAGGAGCGAAGATCAAGACTAGAATTTGAAAAAAAAACATGATGGCAAAGTTTACAGAATTGAGCCAACAGATGGGAACCCAACAGCTGATTACATTCATATGCTTGCGACCTTGTAAGATTTATGTTGCTTAATTGCATTGCTAAAAGTGCACTTCTATTTTCAGGTGCTAACGAAGAGGATTAACAAAGGAAATAGTATCCAAACTTGCAAAATACTCTTTTACATAGATCTACTCCTAATAAGACTCCAGTTGCAAGGCCAACTGTTATTTCTTCAAATGCTCTCATACAAGTTGCAACGAGGAATTCTCGAATGTTTAAAGCAATGGTAAGTCACAGCCTTGCTTTCTCTTCAGGTTCACCTGCATTTTATACGTCATTGGCCTTCATAATTAGCTAGTTGCTGCTTCTTTTTCACCATGTGTTGTTGCTGCATCAAGGCGCAACTTCAAAAAATGAATGTGTGCTAGCTAGGGACATGAACTTAACTGAAACTATACATCAAATCACAACTTAAGTCACATCGGAAGCTTTTACTACTTAGGCTTTAGACATTTATAGTTGTAAAATTGTTCTGATCGCTCAGTCATATGCTTGCTGAGACAGTGTTACTTCAGTTAGTCTGACGACATTTTTTTAACAATGGGGTTGAAATGATTGTAGGGCATAAGTTATTTGGACTCATTAACTAGAACTATTTTTTTGTTTTCTTGATTGCAGGATCCAAAGAACTAGCTGGACTGGATTCTAGATCATGGACAGTTTAGTTTGGCACTTAATTAGGATGGCTAAATTACATCTGAGTTTCATTTGATGGATATTTTCTATGAGAATTATGAATTTATGAATGTACATATTATATGTATGGTTTGGAATATTGTAATTGAATGCCTGTATTTTTTTACGGTTGCAATGGGCTATTACCACAACCAACTTTTGGTTGAAATAGAGTATCGCCATGAAAAGTTGGCATTGTTACAGTAGCTTCTCGCTACAAGCATTTTGATCGTTGTGATAACTATTTGGTGCTACTGAACTAAGTTTTGTTGAAATAGAGTATCGTCACAAAAAGTTTAAATTGTCGCAATAGTTTTTTGCCATGAATAGTTTACTTGTTGTGATACCTATTTATCACATCAAAACGATTGTGTTGCAATTTCCTGTTTCGACGACTGAAATATTTGTTGCCATAAGTTTAGCACCACAAGTGTAACGGTTCGTGGTAAAATGCCTGCTACCACGAAAACAAGGATTGTTGCCATATATTGTTGCCACAATTAACTATTGCCACGGAAGAGTATGCGCTACGAAACAAGCGTCGTTGGCATAGATTGTTGCCACAAATGTCTATCGCCACGAGCTATTAGTCGCCACGATTAGTTACATGTTGCATTAAAGCTATCTCCACAAACCAAATTGTGGCATCAGGTGAGTGTTGCCGCGGAAAACCATGTGGCGACTTTCCCACATGGTTGTTGCAATAGCGCACTTTATTGCCACATTTTATTTTTTGTGGCAACAACCTATTACCATGTGTCCAGTCGCAACGGCTGCCAACGAAAGTCATTTTGTGGCAATAGGTACTTATCACCAAAAATCAGTATGTATTGCGACGAACGATTTTGTTGCAATAGACCAGGATCCTTGTAGTGCCTAAAGGTGTCCTAAGCACCTGCTGTTGCTCTTGGAAGCAATGCAAACATGTAAAAGTTATTACTGTTGACAATACTACTCAAATATCCAACTATCAGGACACAAGGCATGATAATCCATCTAATCTAATGAAATCTGAACTCAACCTGATCATGGTTCATGCCCTCAGACACATCAGCACCTCAAGAATGCCATGACAAAAATGAAAAGGACCAAGACAATCACCACACAAGTGAAGAGACAACTCGGGGCCTCTTTGACAAAAATGAAAAGGACCGATACAATGAAAAGGACCAGAGAGATGAAAAAACTAAGGTAAAGGGGGACATCAAAACGCATAAGTGCATAACACAAGCTCACCGACATAGACACACATAACAGCCGCACAACAGCATAGACATTAAACATGTGCAGAGATCACAATCAACAAAGGTTTCCATCAGGTGTATTTCAGACTATTATTCCCATCCCGAGAAAGCATCGACTTCAGAATATCCCCTTTTCAAAGAATGTGTTCTGTGATGAAAGAACTAGTGAATCATGTTAAAGCTAACCCCTACTTTGACCCTCAACTATAACAACCGCATGCAGTACAGAGAAGTGTTGATGCAGGCATAAAACATTATAATGCCGCAGGGCAAGGTCTCAAGTTACATGATCAGTTGTGCTTGACTGAAAATTTTGACAGGAGAATTTTCACTGAAATTTTGACTGGAGTAACAAAGGCATAACAGTAGAAATTACAGGTGTAGATTGCTCTGTTCAACAAACTTCCTATCAGTCCAACAATGTTTCTGAATCTAAACTTTTTCAGTTAATAGAACCTAAACCTGACAATGTTCAGTTAACAGAAAGGGGGGGGGGGGGGGAACCGGTGCAGCTCACCGAGAGGAAGACGATGGCGAGCTCGTGCGGGGCCGGGGTTGACGAGGTGACGCGGATCAACGGTGAGGCATCGGTGTCGTAGAGGCGCCGGAGACCTTGCCCTGCGAGACAGAGAAGGGGCCGTCAGCCCCGACATAGGCGGGGGGCAAGGGGAGGAGGAGGAGGGGGAAGGGGAGGAGGGTCGGGGGGGCGTACGGTGCTGCGTCGCTGCTCGGCGCCGACAGTGAGGAGGAAGGCGAAGACATTGAGGGTCGGGGCAGCGGGGGTGGGGGCGCGGGGGCGGCGGGGGTGGGGTCCCGGGGGCGCGGGGTGGGGGTGGGAAGGGGGCGCGGGGGCGGCGGGGGTGGGGGCCCGGGGCGCGGGGTGGGGTGGGAGGGGGGCGCGGGGCGGCGGGGGTGGGGGCATGGGGGCGGCAGGGGTGGAGTCCGGCAGGGGTCGGGGCGTCGGCGTCATGGGTCGGGGCGGCGGCGTCGTGGGTCTGGCGAGGGAGAGAGGGACGAATGGGATCTGGTGAGGGAGAGGGAGGACTTAGCTATAAGGGGGAAGTTTACTAATGGCGCACCACCCGTCGGTGCACCATTAGAAATCGTTTTTTTAGATAGCAATGGCGCACCCACCGCCGGTGCGCCATTAGAAATCTTTTTTTAGATAGCAATGGCGCACCACTAGGCCGGTGCGCCATTAGTATATTTTATTATTATTATTTTTTAAGAAATGAATATGAATATGAAACAGTAATATTTTTTATAAAAACAGTAATAATTGTTGTTTAACAACAATTGTAGTCTACAATTTTTTTTTAGAAAATGAATATGAATATGAAACAGTAATTATTTTTTTATAAAAACAGTAATATTTTTTTAAAAAATGTCATCAAATTTGTTATTTGAAAATATCATTGGCGGCGGCGGTGGAGCGGGGGAGGGTGCGGGGGTGCTCTTTGGCGGCGGTGGAGCGGGGGAGGGTGCGGGGGGTGCTCGTCGGCGGCGGTGGAGCGGGGGAGGGTGCGGTGGGTCGTCGGCGGCGGTGGAGCTAGCGGGGGAGGGTGCGGGTGAAATCGAGATCGAGATGGAGGGTGCGGGGGGTGCTCGTCCGCGGCGGTGGAGCGGGGAGGGTGCGGTGGGTCGTCGGCGGCGGTGGAGCTAGCAGGGGAGGGTGCGGGTGGAATCGAGATCGAGATGGAGGGGATTGAGATCGAGTGTCCTCATGAATTCAAAAAGTGCCCATGAAATTTAAAAATATTCATGATATCAAAAAGTGCCCATGAAATACAATCGAGAAATGAAGACTGCGATTTAAATACAATCGATCTTAGCTAGCTATCTGTTCACAATCTTTTTGCCCTTCTTTTTCGCAAATGAAGTTCTTCTGTGGAACAGACGTCCTTTAGGTAGGGTGGTTCTGCTTCTTCTTGTGGTCTATGCTGCTGCTTCATCGTCGTCGTCATGTTCGATCTTCGGGTCGCTGTACTTGTCGAAGTCTTGCTCATTGGCGACTCCATCCATTCCGATGATCTTCCTTTTACCTCTCCTCATGACAACACGACTGGGCTTTGCCGGGTCGGTAATGAAGAAGCATTGGTCCACTTGGGAAGCCAGTACCCATGGCTCATTTTTCGCGGTGACGTTTGCGCCCGCGGTCTTGTATTTGGCTTCGGGTATAACCATGGTGGTGAAATACCGGTCTTCTTTTAGGACGCTCTTGGCCCATCTGACACGGAACATCGGGACCTTCTCTCCAGCGTAGCTCAGCTCCCAGATCTCCTCGATCCTTCCGTAGTATCTGTCCTTGTTGTTACCGGTGTAGGATTCCATCGTTACCCCGGAGTTCTGATAACCATCGCTCTTCATGTCCTTGTCCTCGGGGTAGAATGTGTAGCCGTTGATATCGTACGCCTCATAGGTCATTAGGTTGTGCTCGGCGCCCTATGACAAGGCGAATATGAGTTGTTCTTCCGCGGAAGAATACTCATGTAAAGGGTACGACAGAAGCTTCTGCTTGAACCAACGCGTGAAACATGAGTTGTGCTCTTTGATTATATCTCCGTCCATCCTCTGTTGGCCTCGGTCATTGTACGTCTTCTCAATAAAGGTTTTGTGCTCTACCACCCAAGGATCGACCATGTCTATGTCTTGTAGCGCAACTAGGTTTGCTCTTTCAAAGTCGGCGAGTCGACCCTCGAAGTCGACATGCATTTCGCGGCGACCCTCACGGTGACCCCATCCAGCGAGCCTGCCGAGGTGCCTGTTGACGGGCAGACCAACGGGGTTCTTGATGCCTAGATATTTCATGCAGTAGGAGATGCACTCTTCGATCAGAAAGCCCCTGGCTATACTTCCCTCTGGACGTGACATGTTGCGAATGTATCCTTAGATGACACCATTCATCCTTTCGAATGGCATCATGCTGTGCAGGAACGTCGGCCCGAGTTGGATAATATCCTCCACGATATGGACCAGCAGATGCACCATAACGTCGAAGAATACGGGCGGGAAGTACATCTCAAGCTCGCATAGTATCACCACGATCTCTTCCTGTAGCCTTCTGAGTTGCCTCACGCCAACCGACTTCTGAGAGATGACGTCAAAAAAGTTGCATAGGTCAAATAGCATTTCACGGACGTGCGCATCCATGATCCCACAGATTGCAACTGGAAGTATCTGCGTCATCAGCACATGACAGTCATGAGACTTCATCCCGCTGAACTTCTGCTTCGCTGGATCTAGGTATCTGCTTATCTTCCCCGCGTAACCGTAAGGAAGTTTTACTCCTGTGAGGCAGGAGAAAAACTGCTCGATCTTCTCCTGACTTAGAGTGAAGCACGTGGGAGGGTAGTCATTTCCGGTCTTCTTGGCCTTTTTGCCTTTGCAACGCCTTTCTGTGTCCTGCTTCTCCTCATCATCATCATCATCATCATCATCATTAGTGTGAAGCTCCTGCCTGATGCCCATTGATTTCAAGTCTGCCCTTGCTTTCGGCCCATCTTTGGTCCTCTTTGGCATGTTGAGCAGGGTACCAAGCAGACTCTCGCACACGTTCTTCGTGATATGCATGACATCAAGGCTGTGAGGCACACGGTGGATCTTCCAGTACGGCAAGTCCCAGAAAACAGACCTCGTTTTCCATACCTTCAGCAGCAGCTCTGGCGCCTTTCGCTTCTTTCCCGGCTCTCTCGCCTTTTGCTTCTTTCCCGGCAGTGGGCAATCTTTCCAATTTTTCAACAGCCCGTCTATTTCCTCGCCGCTCCTCGTACACGGGCATCTTCGGGGTTCGGTTTCACCATCGAACAGATCCTTGTGTTTCCTCCACGGGTCATAGTCGCGAAGCCACCTTCGATGTCCCATGAACACGGTTTTCGAAGACCCGGGATCTCTATCTAGCTGGCGATACGTTGTGTCATCCATGCACCTGACACATCCAGAAAATCCGTGGACCACCTGCCCCGCGAGATATCCGTAACCGAGATAGTCGTAACCGAGATAGTCGTGCACCATCGTGAGCAGTGCAACTCTCATAGGGAAATATTATTTCTCTGCGGCGTCCCACGTATTGCCTGGCGTTTTCCACAGCGTGTCTAACACCTCTTTCAGCAGCCCCAGATACAGATTGATGTCGTTCCCTGGTTGTTTTGGCCCTTCAATTAGCATACTCATGTGAATGTACTTCCTCTTCATGCACAACCAGGGGGGAAGGTTGTACATCCACACAAACACAGGCCAGGTGCTATGTGTGCTTCTCTGGCTGCCAAACGGATTGACTCCATCGGTGCTCGCACCCAGCACGATGTTCCTTGGATCCTTCCCAAATTCTGGGTGTTCGAAGTTCAACACTTGCCACTGGCTCCCATCCTTAGGGTGACTCAGCATCTTGTCGTTTTTATTTATCTCCGGATCATTTGTGTCATCTTCTCGCTTCTTCTCCTCCCTCGCGTGCCAAAGCAGGAGCTTTGCTACCTTAGGGTTCGTGAAATACCGCTGCAGACGAGAAGTGATCGGAAAGTACCACACCACTTTTCGAGGAGCTTTCTTCCTCTTTTTGTATCGAGTGACGCCGCACACCGGACATATGGTAGACTCCGCGTGCTCGCCCCGATAAATGATGCAGTTGTTCATGCACACATGGTATTTCACGTGCGGTAAATCCAGAGGACACACGACTTTCTTCGCCTCCTCGAAACTGGTCGGGCACTTGTTCCCCTTGGGAAGACGTTCGTGCCAGAATGACATGTTCTCGTCGAAGCATGCATCGGTCATTTTGTGTTTTACCTTCATCTCCAAAGCCATGAGCGTTACTTTCAGGCGGGTATCCTCGGGTCTGCATCCTTCGTACAATGGAGTAACCACGTCTATCTCCAGTTGATCCAGCATGGCTTTCTCTCGGGCGGCAGCTCTTGCGTTATCCGTCTGCTTGAGAAGCAGCTCTTGAATATGAGGGTCCTGCACCCAGCCCATCGATGGTCCATCGTCGTCTGCTCCGCCGGCATCTTCATCTTCATGATCATGCCCTTCGTATGCTCCGGCATCTTCCTCATCATCATGTCCGGCATCTTCTACATGATGACTGTGTACATCATCACCGTCGTGATCATGTCCTAGAGATTCTTCATCTTCTCGCCCGCCCGAGCCGCGGTGGTTGTCTTGCTGCCCTTCCTCATTTCTTGCCCGGCCCCTATGGACGACTTCATAGTCATCTTCATCACCATGCCATCGATAGCAATCCGTGAAATCACGCAAGAGCAGGTGGTCCCGCACCTGCCCGAAATCCGGGTCCGCAATAAGGCTCTTCAGCTTGCATCTTCGACATGGACATCTTATCTCCGTCTCGTTCTTTTGAAGCATCTCGACCTTCGCGGAGCTCAAAAACCTATTCACGATGCCTTCGGTCATCGTGCGGACCATGGTCGCCTGCGGGGTAGAGCAAAACAATATTTTAGAACCAAGAAAAAATTTGGCATGATTTTCCCTAAAAATAGGACCAAAAAGAATGCATAGTGCCAAAATTCTCGCCGAAACGGAAATGAATCAACATTCCGGCAAAATATTGACAACTATCGCATTTCAAATACCGGTACCTGCAAACACAAACATATATGCAACACCACAAACATATGCAACACCACAAAAATACATAGATCTAGCTAGGCCATAAAAAGTGCATGTGCACGTTGTTGGAGCGAGCTAGGGAGAAAAAAAGTAGATCTACAACATGAAGATAGCTTTCCCCATACTTACCTATCAAAAAAAAGGTAATTCCACCATTTAATTTTGATGAATCTATGGTGCAAATGAGGTGAGGAGGAGGAGGCAGCCGACAAGCTTGGAGAAGGAGGTGGAGGGAATGAAATGGGGAAAGTGAGTGTGTAGGTGTGGCTGTCCAAAATATCTAGCTGGTCCCAGGTTACTAATGGCGCATCTGCTAGCCGTGCGCCATTAGTAGTTTTGCAAAAAAGTAAATATATATATATATATATATATATATATATATATATATATATAAACTTTGCAACGGTGCGCCATTAGTAGTTTTGCAAAAAACAAAATAAAAAAAATACAGTAGTGGCGCACTCTATGGCTGGTGCGCCATTACTAGTTAGAACTACTAATTGCGCACTTTGCCCGGATGTGCCATTAGTATGTTTGGAAAAATAAAAAAAAATTGTTACTTGTGGCGCACCTTGTGTCTCGTGCGCCATTAGTGTCTTCCACACTAATGGCGCATCACCACATGGTGCGCCATTAGTATATAGTAGTGGCGCACCATTTCTCTGGTGCGCCATTAGTGTCAATTCCATCTATAGCTCTTTTCCTAGTAGTGTCATCATTTCGTCCTCAAAGAAGACTGCATGTCTCGTTTCTACAAACTTTGTATATCTGTCTAGGACAGTAGAAACGAAAATCTTTTGATCTGTCTAGATAGCCAATGAAGTGGCAACTTACTGTTTTGGGATCTAACTTTGCAATGTTTGGATTAAACATTTTGGCCTCAGCAGGACACCCCCACACCCTGAAGTGATGTAGGGAGGGCACCCTTCCTGTCCATAGCTCGTACGGTGTTTTGGGCACCGACTTGCTTGGTACTCTATTGAGAATGTGAATGGCGATTTTGAGCGCCTCCAACCATAATCCCAATGGCAAGTTGAAATAACTCACCATGCTGCGCACCATATCCATAAGTGTACGGTTGCGCCTTTCAGCTACTCCATTTTGCTGAGGTTCACCCGGCATTGAATACTGGGCAACTATGCCAGTCTCCTGTAAGAACTTTGCAAAAGGTCCAGGGACATGGCCATATGGAGTGTGCCGACCGTAGTACTCTCCCCCACGGTCGGACCTTACTATCTTTATTCTTTTATCATGCTGATTTTCAACTTCAGCTTTGAATATTTTGAATTTATCCAACGCTTCAGATCTTTCTTTGATTGGATAAATATAACCATAGCGAGAGTAATCATCTGTGAATGTTATGAACGAGTCATATCCATCCACACTTTTCACCGGAAATGGTCCACAAATGTCAGTGTGGATGATTTCTAGTGTGCTTGTGCTATGGATTACACCTTTTTTGATTTGTTTTATATACTTTCCTTTAATGCAATCTACACATTGTTCTAAGTCTGAGAATTCTAACTGTGGAAGAATTTCACTTTTGACTAATCTTTCTATTCTCCCCTTCGAAATATGGCCCAAGCGACAGTGCCATAATTTCGATGAGTCGAATGTTCTCTTTCTTTTCTTTTGTTCTTTATTCGACGCGGAAACATGTTTATTCACATTGCATACAGAATGCACTTTTTCACGAAGTGATAACAAATAAAGCTCATCATGTAGTAAAGCATTACCAACATAAGAATTAGTATACCAGATGGCACACTTGCCATGTCCAAAATAACACTCATAATTTTCTTTGTCCAAACATGAAACGCTAATTAAGTTTCTATTACATGAAGGAACATAAAGAACATCTCTAAGTAGAAGCTTGAATCCATCAGCTAACTCCAAGGAGATGTCGCCGACAGCTTCAACTTCCGCTTTTATTCCATTGGCTACTTTAGTGCCTCCTTCTCTTCTTAGCGTAGTCCGGGTCGAATGGAATCCCTGTAAATAATTCGCAACATGAATAGTTGCCCCTGAGTCAGTCCACCAAGTAGATTTCGAAAACTGTGTGTACAAGGATTCATTAACTAAGGAAACAATGTTGTTACCTTGCTTTGCCATTAAGGACTTCAGCCAAACAGGGCAGTCTTTCTTGTAATGCCCGGTCTGCTTATAGTGGAGAAAAGTGTCTTTGTCCACTGGGAAAGACTGTTGCTGACGCTGATGCTGATAGGGAGCTTTTCCTTGTGGCTTTGAAGGAGAACTTTTGTTGTTTTGATTGTAGTTCTTTTTCTTGTGGTCCTTCACATAGTTGAGTGTTCCACCATGTGAGGCTTTTAGTCTGTCCTCTTCTTGGACACACATAGCAATTGTCTTTTCTATGTCCCATGTTCCAGGTGACATATTATAGTTCACAACAAAAGTTTCAAACTCCTTTGGCAGTGAAGCCATGACCAGGTGGACCAGAAGCTTTGGTTTGATCTCCAGATCCTCATCCATGGGCTTTAACTTTGTTGTCATATTGCTCATCCTCAGGATGTGCTCTCTTATTCCACCACCTGTGTATTGTTCTGTCACAAGTTGTTTTAACACCTGGGTGGCATATATCTTTGAAGAGCCAGTGAACTGGCTCTTTATCTTTGTCAGCAACTCCCCTGCGGAAGTGCACTCTGCAATGGAGCCCACAATGGTGCTCTCAATTGTATTCTTTATAAAGGCCATGCATTTTTTATTTGCATTGACCCACTTTTGGTTGTCTATGATGTAGGACATCTCCAAAGGAGCATAATCCCCCCTCTTTTTAGCCCATGCAGCATCATCATCAGTAGTCTCTCTTACTAGCTCTGTAGGTCTAACCGGCAGTGGTTTATCCAGAACCCAGTCCAGATCAGCACAAACAAATGCCAGTTCAACTTTCTTCCTCCACTCAGTGTGGTTGTCACCTCTAAGTGTCGGAACTTCTTTTAGGCAACTCATCAAGTGAAAGCCTCCTGAAATCATAATTTAAGTGACATCAATATAACAATCATATGCATTAATCTAACGTTGGTCAAATTAAACATATAATTGTCTATGCAATTAAATCTATATTACCGTTGGGCAAAATATTAGAAACAAATGCACCTTTAAATTTCAATAATAAAACATGATCATGTTATTAACAACGTTGGTCATAAAAAATAACATAATCATATTCATTTTAATAATCACTTTAACATGCTCTTAAAAAAACTTAATACTATATATAAACTTTTATTTTCTGTGTAAAAGAGCATTAATTATTTACGCAGCGGAAAAATATTCATGTACTTTTAATTCTTTACAGAAACTTTTCCTTAAAAAATTCATGAACTTTATTAATTTCTTTATATAAAAAATCATGAACATTTCTTTTTCTGAAAATTATCTATTTTTCATCTTCAGAACTTTTCTGTTTACTTTTCTATTTTCTATACAAAATTTTCGCATAGAAAAACTATATAAAAATTTGCCCAAAAAATCTGGACGGAGAAAACAAAAAATAGCAGCTCAGCCTGGCCTTGGCCCAGCGCGCGGCTGCGGCTTCGGCCCAGCGCGCCGCTGCGGCCTCGGCCCAGCTCGCAGCTGCGCCAGCGGCTGCCTCAGCCACCACGTTCGGCCAAGAGGCCCACAACGGCTTAGGGTTTGCACCGCAACCGTCGGATTCGATCAGACGGACGCGCATGCATCTCGGCAGCACAAAAATCACCACCCGATCTCTCTCGTTTGAACCCTAGCCTCATTCCGTTTCTCCTCTCGCACGCCGCTCATCTTCTCGCTCGCAGCGTCGACGGCCCCTGTCCAGGTCGCCGGGCCACCGCGCCCGGTCGCCGGAGATGGCCACCGCGTCGTGGCGCTCCTTTCCTTTCCCTCTCCGCTTTCTTCCATCCTGTGATAGAGAGCGACAGAGGGGCGCGGCCAAGCCCTCTGCTCCCGTGCACCCGGGTTGGGGCTCCGCCGGCGATGTCGTGCAGCCATCGCACCGCGCGACATCGCACCGCGCGAGAGCTGCCTTTCCTTTTTTCCCTTCCATTCCTTTTTGTTCTTTAGACAGAGAGAAAGAGAGATCCGAGATCGAGCCCTCCTCTGTTCCCCTTGTTCGAAAGCATCCGATGCAGCGGTGCCGTGGCCATCCCCCTCGCCGGCTGCGCGTCCCCCTTGCGGTGAGCGCACAGCCGTCGAGCGGTTTGGCTGCGGTGTACTTTGCCCCGTGTGGGGTGTGTTCTTCTTCCGAACGGCTCGGCTTGCCGATGCCCGTCCGGATCGAGAGGAACGGCGCGGCCGATGCGGCGGCGCAACTTTTCTTTGCCCTTATTTTCCCATCTTTTTCGTTTTGGGGTTAGGGTTCTTCAGGGGACGAAAATTTCTTTCTTTGTGCTTTCTTGTACCGAAAATCTTAGCCTAGCATGGCTCTGAAACTATTGTTAGACCCATTTGGATCGTGTAGGCTAGATCTTTCCGGTAACCTACCTTCCTTGGGTGCGGATGAGCTCGATCCAGAGCCGGCCATGGTGAAGTAGAGGCCGGTGGTAGTAGAGAGATCGAGATGGAGAGGTGGCAGTGGTGCTTCCCGTGAGCACTGCGATTGCCTAAGATCGTAAGGGGATTTCGGTGGGGAGTCTGGCGGCACGGTGAACCTCGTACCGTATGCTCCGGCCCCCACCTCTTTATATATCGCAGGTCATAGGGGCCCACCAACCATAAGAGGGTTGGGCGCCCCCGATCAGGGCGCGAATAGATCAGGGCCCGATGGGCCGTTGAGCCCACTCGGTTGACCCACTTGGATTGTGTAGGCTAGATCTTTCCGGTAACCTACCTTCCTTGGGTGCGGATGAGCTCGATCCAGAGCCGGCCATGGTGAAGTAGAGGCCGGTGGTAGCAGAGAGATCGAGATGGAGAGGTGGCAGTGGTGCTTCCCGTGAGCACTGCGATTGCCCTAGATCGGAAGAGGATTTCGGTGGGGAGTCTGGCGGCACGGTGAACCTCGTACCGTGTGCCCCGGCCCCCACCTTTTCATATATCGCAGGTCACAGGGGCCCACCAACCATAAGAGGGTTGGGTGCCCCCGATCAGGGCGCGAATAGATCAGGGCCCGATGGGCCGTTGAGCCCACTCGGTGGAGAAATCTACCTAACATTCTCCCCCTTGATCTCAACTTTTACTTTTAACCTTATACTTTCTAGTTTATTTGTTTTATCACATATTGGTACATAGAGCATGTTTCATCGTCACAGCTTAATTGCTGTTAGAATCATACAGCTACAACATACGTTATGATCAGAAGCAAATTTTGTTCCTTTTAGGCCTATCCAGAAATCATAAGGCTTTCCCTTAAACCCATGCCGGCTAAGTGTTCCTTGAACACATTGGGTGGTAAGCCTTTCGTTATCGGATCCGCAAGCATATCCTTTGTTCTTATATGCTCGAGACTTATAGTTTGATCCTAGATTTTATCTTTCACAACATAATACCTTATCTCTATTGTTTTGGCAGCATTACTCGACTTGTTCTTGTGAGCGTAAAATACTGCGGGTTGGTTGTCGCAGTACATCTTTAGTGGTTTGTGAATACAATCTACCACTTTCAAGTCGGGTACAAATTTCTTTAGCCATATCGCCTGCCCCGTGGCTTCGAAGCATGCTATGAATTCTGCATACATCGTGGATGATGCAACTATCGACTGTTTGGAGCTTTTACACGAAATAGCTCCCCCGGCGAGAGTAAAGACGTATCCTGACGTGGATTTTCTATCATCTCTGTCCCCCGCAAAATCTGCGTCTGAATACCCTTTTATCTCTAGGGAATCACTTCTCCTGTATATTAGCATGTAGTCCTTCGTGCCTTGCGCATAACGCAATGCTTTCTTTACCATCTTCTAGTGCTCCATGCCTGGATTCTCTTGATATCTACCGAGTACCCCGGTGATAAAAGCTAAGTCAGGGCGAGTGCACACTTGTGCATACTGTAAGCTGCCAACTGCCGAAGCATATGGTACTGCTTTCATTTGATCGATCTCGTACTGGTTCTTGGGACATTGGAATTTCCCAGAACTATCGCCCTTGACTATAGGAGCAGGTGTGGCTTTACTCGCATGCATATTATACTTTTTAAGAACCTTTTCTAAATATGCTTTCTGCGATAGTCCTAAGACTCCATTGTACTACATGAAACGTACTGCCAATGGATGCATCGTCGCGTGGTCTACGGCAAGGTGATCCTTTATCCCCTTATTTGTTCATGTTTGTTGCTGACGGTCTGCCTGCTCTTATCAACAAGGGTATTATTCGGGGGAGTTATCCCCAATCAAAATTACGAGAAGAGCTCCGGGGGTTTCACATCTCCTATTTGCAGATGGCATTCTTTTATTCTTCAAAGCTTGTTACCAGGAAGCATATTACACAAAAAATATTTTGGAGGTTTATGCAAAAGCCATTGGGCAGTTGACAAACCCTTCAAAGTGCTCAATATTGTTTGGAACTTCATGTCCCGATGCTACCATGGAGAACTTGAAAATGTGTTGCAAGTTGCCTCGTCGGGTTTTGAGGAGAAATATTTGGGACTGCCCACTCCGGATGGAAGGATGACAAAAGGAAAATTCCAGAATTTGCAAGTCAAATTAATCAAACGCCTGTTTTTTTTATGGCCACCCTACTCAAGCAGGTAAAGAAGTGCTTATTAGAGCGATTGCACAATCGATTCCAACGTATATAATGAGTGTGTTCAAGCTTCCATTTGAAGTATGCGATCATCTAAATCGCATGGTGAGAAATTATTATTGGGGTTCAGAGAAGGGGAAGAGAAAGACACACTAGTACGCCTGGCATAAAATGATAAGACCCAAGAAACAGGGAGGACTTAGATTTAAGTACTTCTGTCTTTTTAACCATGCCCTGTTAGCGCGACAATCTTGGTGGTTATTGGAACACCCCAGAAATTTATGTGCAAGGCTTTTAAAAGCAAAGTATTTCCCTAATGGATGTCTTCTGGATACGGTTTTCACTGGAAACCCATCTCCCACATGGCAAGCTATTGCGCATGGTTAGAACTCCTGAAGAAAGGAGTCATTTGGAGAATCGGTGACGGGAAAAATATTCGTATTTGGTGTGAATGTTGGACTGATAGAGAGCCATGTGGTGGACTAATTACAACACGAGGGAGGTTCCGTTTGAGGTGGGTTTCGGATCTACTGAACCACCACGGTAGTTGGGACTGGGACAAAATTCATCAGTATTTTCTGCTGGTTGATGTAGTTGAAATCCAGAAAACCAGATTGTCCCCTAGTGGTGGGGAGGATTTTATTGCTTGGGCGCCTGAGAAGAATGGAATATTTACAGTCCGAAGTGCATATAGGATGGCGAGTGATGAAATTGCGAACCCAATAGAGACATCAACTAGTACCAATGGAACCCGTGATGGATGGAATTTCATATGGCGAAGTGTTGCACCACCAAAAGCCCAATCTTTTGCTTGGCGTTTAGCTACGGATTCTCTTGCTAATTGGTTAAACAAGGTCAAGAGGAATTTAGAAGTCACTGCTATATGTCCTGTGTGCGGAAGGGAAGAAGAAGATTCATACCATGTCTTCTGTACATGCAATCATGCTGCAATTTTGTGGAAAGCAATGTCAAAGGAGTGGGATCTCCCGGTGCGAGCTCATGTCAAATCAGTAGGACGGGACTGGTTGTTGCACCTTCTGTCCGAAGGGTCGCATTATGATGCTTTTTTGGAGAATATGGTTTGTACGGAATGAAATAGTACATGCAAATCAACCACCTCAGGTGGACGTGTCTGTATGTTTTTGGCTAGCTACTTGTCTTCCTTGCAGGCCCTACAGGATGCTTCAATTATTGATCCTATTAAAGGGAAGACGGAAGTGGGAACTAACCATGTTTAGAGGCAGATACGAGCGAGCAGGTGCATCAGTGCATGCTCAAGCTGACCCTGTTTGGACTAGACCAAGTGCTGGTAGAGTCAAATTGAATACAGATGCTTCAGTATTAGGAGATGAAGCTGGAACAGGCATGGTACTTAGAGATTATGATGGTTGTGTTATCTTTAGCTCCTGCCGCTGCATAGCTTCATGCGATGACGTGTTAGAAGCTGAACTTCTTGCATTAAAGGAAGGAATTTCTTTGGCACTGCAATGGAGTAGTCTACCCATTGATGTGGAAACAAACTGTATGAAGGCTGTCAGGATGATCAAAGGGCATAGGAACAAGTCTAAGTATGCTTTCATCGTTAGAGGGATATAAATAGTAATATGGGAAAAAGGAGTTCTTGCGTTGCTCATGCTCGTTGAAGCTGTAATAATGTTAGTCATGCCTTGGCTAATTTTGGTGGGTGTACCGGCGGATTATGGTTTGGCTAGGCTCTGGACCAAATGAGGTCATGGAACTTGTAGAACGAGATTGTAACATTTAAACTCTGAGTAATGCAAGAATTTATTTGCGAAAAAAAGAAGCTCAGACCACGGAGTGCTGGGATCATCTCTTCCATCGCAGGTACAGCCAATGGAACTTGAATACCCAATCTCGCTATTTCTAAGCTGATCGCACCTTTGCACGGGATTCGCCCTGGGGATCACCGAAGCCTGCGTGTTTGGGCTGACTGCCGCATGGTCCATGGATTCCACGACAACTGGCTTTGGGCGGGCAACTCCCTCACCAGGTGTCCCATAGCGAGTTCACCACAGGGACCAGCGGAAGCAAGGCCAAGGAGTTTGCTGGAGTTGATGTCGTTATCGGGCAGGTCTCCCAATTTGATGTCCGGCGACTTACGATCCGGGGGCTCTCTGTGTCGCGCATCGATCCGTTTGAGATTATGAACCCTAGGGTCCACTCCACATGGGGATGGTCAACCGGCAGCCCTGCCTGGTAGCCGCCTCGTGCCGTCCAACGGACTCGGAGTCCTCCATCAACATGTCGTCATCCTTCCCAGATCGATCGGACCAACCTTGACTTGGAGATAGCTACCTCGAGAGTCCCGTTTGCACGATCCTACAAGAATAGGCGGACAGAGCCGCAACAGGTCCACCCTGCAACCCTAGGGAGCATGTCGAAACGATGCCAGAATGCTTTGTGGCCGGCGAGATTGAAGACGCGGTGGCGACGTCGGGTCAGTAGCTCCAGGGTTGCCAAAATCTAACATAACAAGAAGTAACTAACTTTTTAAAAGATGCTCAGTTTTAATGTCAAGATGCACCATATATTGCATTATCAAATATGCATGCATATATGTGGCACTGATCGTTAGTTAGTTACTCCTAGAAAAGCCCATTCTGGAAGTATCTGGACCACCGTATCCTTCTCTTTAGAGCATCTTCAACAGCCGCGCTACGCGCCGTGTGCTAAAAACTACTTTGCCGCGCGTCCTTCGCCTGGTTTTGCACGGTCGGCAGCGCTGGCTTCAACAGCCGCGCCAAAATACAGCGCGCGCCGCTCCAGTAGCCGCGCTAAAATGCAGCGCGCGCTATCGCACGCACATTGAAAAAAAATCCTCATACCTTTTCCAATAGATATTTTACATTCATAGATAAATGATACATAGATATTTTACATAATTTCACAGCATAGATAGATAAAACTACGGTCCAACGACATAAAAAAACTACTAGATAGTGCAACTAGATAAAACTAAAACCTACTCCCAATCATCATCATCATCATCGTTGTCATCCTCGCTCGTCTGGTCTGAGGTATCGAGCCACATGTCGTCCCAACAAGGATTATTATCCATAAAGATCGACTGCCCACCATTTTCAACGATATCGCACTGCGATAACGCCAGGGCCTTCCGCAGACGCATGTCCAACCGTTCCTCGCGGCGCTTTTCTGTCTGCTCCGCCCAGTAGGCTTGCTCGTCGGCGACGTCCTCCGGATGGCGCCGGTGCCACTCCTCCATGGCCCGCTTGTCCTCCTCGGCGATGAGGATCGGCGCTGCAGCCAAGCGTGCTCCGCACAGTCCTGGTCCGTGATAAGACGAGGCGGAGGGACGACGTCCTGCGCCTGCTGTCGCGTGTGGACGTCCTGGAAGTTCATCTGCGCGCGCGGCCTGTCTAGGCGCCACGCCGCCGCGTCGTACGCGCGGGCAGCCTCGTGCACAGTCCGAAAGGTGCTGAGGCCGAGCCGGACGTCGCCGGACCGGATCTCGGCGTAATACGAGCCGTTGGGGCGCTGTCGGATGCCGCAGCAGCCCGACGCTCCTCGGCGGCGCCGCGGCATGGTGGCGCGTCGGTGGCGGGGCGCTGGAGCGGCGAGGAAGCAATTAGGAAGTGGGGGAGACGCGCGTGGCAGCGGAAGAGGAAGAGAGAGTGTGGAATAGGTGAGTGGCGAGCGCCGCAATTTAAAGGCGCGCCGGAAGCGGTGCGCCAAAAATAGCGCGCGAGCTGCCGCCTTTTCTCCCGCGCGCTAGTTTCCCGCAACCGCTGGAGCGCGCCGAAATGTCCCCCGCGCGCTAAAAACTCAGTTTATCACGCGCGCGCCTTTTGGCGTGGCTGTTGGAGATGCTCTTACCCCGCGTCGCCTCCTCTAAGGCGACTCGAGGGACAACCCTGGGCCACCGCCGCGTCCCTCCCCCCCATCCTCTCCCTCTGCCGCCACCATAGGTACTCGTCGGCGCGGGCGCGCGACACCTAGGATGGTGGCGGCGGGGTTTTGGCGGATCCGGCTTGCTGGGAGCCTCGGCGCACGGGGCGACAACTCCGGTGGGTGGCGCACAGCGTGGCCTGTGCGGCAGGTCTCGCCGGTGAGTGCTGTATGGGCTGCCTCCCTGGCCGTGCGGGCGGCGGGGGGTGGCGGTCGTCATCGTTTGAGCGTCCCCGCGGTGGTGTGTGTAACGCCCTCAATGCGGCTATATCTCCCACGTGACGAAGCACGACTTAGAGGCATAACCGCATTGAAAGCAATGTCGCAAGTGAGGTAATCTTCACACAACCCATGTAATACATAAGGGAAAGAGATACATAGTTGGCTTACAATCACCACTTCATACAATACATGAATAAAGCATTACATCAACCAGGTACAATCAAGGTCCGACTACAGAACCAAAATGAAAGAAGACTACCCAAAATGCTACACAGATCCCCGATCGTCCCAACTGCGCTCCACTACTGATCAACTAGAACGAAGCAACACAAGGGACGCGATCTTCATTGAGCTCCTCCTTCAGCTTGGTTGTGTCACCTGTTCGGCAACATCGGCACCTGCAAACTGGTTTTGGAAGTATCTGTGAGTCACGGGAACTCAGCAATCTCACACCCTCGCGATCAAGAGTATTTAAGCTTATAGGGAAGGTAAAAGGTATGAGGTGGAGCTGCAGCATGCGACTAGCATATATGGTGGCTAACATACGCAAATGAAAGCGAGAAGAGAAGGCAAAGCACGGTCGAGAAACTATGATCAAGAAGTGATCCTAGAACAACCTACGTCAAGCATTACTCCAACATCGTGTTCACTTCCCGGACTCCGCCGAGAAGAGACCATCAAGGTTACACACGCGGTTTGTGCATTTTAATTAAGATAAATTTCAGGTTTTCTACAACCGGACATTAACAAATTCCCATCTGCCCATAACCGCGGCCACGGCTTTCAAAAGTTCAAATCCCTGCAGGGGTGTTCCAACTTAGCCCATCACAAGCTCTCACGGTCAACGAAGGATATTCCTTCTCCCAAGACAATCCGATCAGACTCGGCATCCCGATTACAAACTTCCGGTAGGCCAGCCCAGAGTTGCCCCTGGTGGTCACCGGTGGCTGACAAGGTGGACCAACACTCAGAGGTGCACTGGCCCGTGGGTTTAAATAAAGGCGACCCTTGAGTCTGCAGAACCCAAGGGAAAAAAAAGGCTAGGTGGCGAATGGTAAAATCAATGTTGGGCATTGCTGGAAGAGTTTTATTCAAGGCAAACTGTCAAGGGGTTCCCATTATGACCCAACCGTGTAAGGAACGCAAAATCCGGGAACATAACAACGATATGACGGAACGCAAGAGTGGAACAAAACACCAGGCATAAGGCCAAGCCTTCCACCCTTTACCAAGTATATAGATACATTAATTATATAAGAGATATTGTGATATCCCCAAAAAATATCCATGTTCCAACATGGAACAAACTCCAATCTTCACCTGCAACTAACAACGCTATAAAAGGGGCTGAGCAAAGCGGTAACATAGCCAAACAAAGGTTTGCTAGGACAAGGTGGTTAGAGGCTTGGCTTAACAATATGGGAGGCATGATAAGCAAGTGGTAGGTATCGCATCATAGGCATAGCAAAAGAGCGAGCAACTAAGCAAGCAAAGATAGAAGTGATTTCGAGGGTATGGTCATCTTACCTGAAATCCCGCAAGGAAGAAGAACGAGTCCATGAAGAAGACAAACGGACGTAGTCGAATGGGTCCTCACAAACGCGAAGTTATCGGAACCAACCCGAAGAAGCAACACCGGAAAGAAGCGCACAACATAGTAAATAACCAACACATGAACATGGCAATGATATGCGGGATGCGGTATGCGATGCATATGCATGATTTGGAAAGAAATGATTGAACCTGCCATCAACTTGGAAAACCAAGAGTGCCACTGGAAAAAGAAGTTGATTTAGGTTGAAATCGATATAAAGATCACCGGAATCAGATGCACGGTTTGGAAATGGCAATCAAAACAAATATGGCACCGGTCTGTGATAATCAGCAAGTGACCAACTAAATGCAACAAGATAAATAGGCTACAGCACTCAAACATAGCAAAAAAATACATGGCAGGGATTCACTCATGATGCTTGATAAAAGATGAACACTGAGCTACGGCTAATTCACTCATTAACAGGTTCAAACAAGCATGGCAAAAATGCAAATGATAACAGGTTTCAGACTTAGAAAAATAACAAGACAGGAATTTATCATTAGAAAGCAATATTTAGAGCATGAAAACTACATGCTATAGGAACATACCATGGAAAAGCAAGGCATGACATGAAGCTACTCAAAGCATATAACAAAAGTACCTTAGTGACCATGAGCCAAAATGGATCAGAAAATACAATTACAAGCATGTGAACATAGCAAAAATATAAACAGATTCAGACTTGGTGAAAAACTGGAGCATGCAAACAGATTAACAAGTAGGCATGTTTACGAGCTCGATGCACTCACTACGAGGTATTGCATGGCAAACTAAATATACACCCATCAAGAAGACATGGCATAGAAGCTATACATGGTAGGAACAACAACATAGCATGCACGGATCAATAGCAACAACCTCGGCAAAATCGCTAAACATGTTAACAATCTGCGAGGAACATTTTATAGCAAAAGTAGAACTCGATTGACTCAAGCTATGGTGCTCCATAAATGAAAACAAATACATGGATGGATTAAGCACGACAATATTAACAAAACATCCTTACTGATCATCCTCAAAAGTGGCATGGATCACTAGGAAACAACATGAACATATGGCATAAAAACAAAAACAGGACAAGGACTTAGTGAAATTTTAAGTCCCTGAAATCAGCATCAACGAGTAAGATACTTTGCATGCTTATGCTAGTTACTACAAAGATCACAAAAATACATGTCATACACCCCTGTAAAGATGACATGGCATACAACAAAATACATGTAGAGCTCAGGATCATAGCATGCACACATTAATCATGATAAAAATGACAAAAGGCCATTTGCTGAAACAGATCTGAAATATTCATCACATAGCCCTCTTCCAACAGCATTTCGGGCATCAAGATAAGCTCAAATGAAAATGATGGAATGAGCTGAAATGATGTACTTGTCGAGATGAACATTTTGATATGCTACACATGAATCAGAGCCACGGATGCAGAGTTATGGCATGACAAAGTATGCACAAAATGTGGCAGATCTGGGCACTTAGCAAAAAGAAAACAGGTGAGCGGAAGATGACTATTCTTCGCACGGGCGGGGAATAGGGGAGGCTCACCCATGGGCTTCGGCCCGGTTAGGAGGAGGAGGCAGATCGGGCCGGCTGATCTGGGCCTGACGCAGGGCCACGCGGATGTTAACGGAGAGGCGCGCCCAGATCGGGCTCTTCCCGATCCGGCGCGGGAGCTATAGCCCCGGCGAGATCCGGCACGGCGGCGCGGATCCGGCGGTGGCCAGGCTGGTCGGGACGGCGGCGAGCTGCTTCCGCCGGAGTTTGAAAAGGCGGCGGGGTCCGGCGATGCAGGTGACGGGGCACGGCGCACGAGGCAGCGCAGATCTCGGGCGGCGGCGCAAGAGGCATGGCGGCGGCCGGCGGAAGTCCGGCGGGGTTCCGTTCGCCGGAGGTGGCGCGGGCGGTGCGGACGCGAAAACCGGCGAGGAGGCGAGGTGCTGGACAGCGGGGTGGCGCGGTCGGGCTCGCGCGGGCCCGATCTGGGCTCCACGGGCTGGCGCGGTGGGGAGGAGAGAGAGGAGCGGCGGCGCTGACGTGTCGCGCCGTGGTTGGCTGTGGCGGGCGGCGCGGACATGTCCGTCGGCGGAGAAGAAATGTCCGTCGACGCGCGGAGGAGGAGGTTAGGGTTTGCACCGCGAATTTCGGAGGGGATTACATATATATAGGTAGAGGGAGCTAGGAAGCTCCAAATGAGGTGCGGTTTGCGGCCACACGATCGTGATCGAACGATCTAGATGATGGAGGGGGTTTAGGTGGGTTTTGGGCCAGTTTGGAAGGGTGTTGTGCTGCAACACATACGAGGCCTTTTCGGTCTCTCGGTTAACCGTTGGAGTATCAAACGAAGTCCAAATGGCACGAAACTTGACAGGCAGTACCGATAGTAAAACAAGGCCGCATGGCAAGTCTCGGTCCAATCCGAAAAATTTTAACACCCGCATACGAAAAGAGGTAGAAAGGGACACCGGATGACATAGGAGCGCCGGATTACAAAACCGACAACGGGGAAAATGCTCGGATGCATGAGACGAACATGAATGCAAATGAAATGCACATGATGACATGAAATGCAATGCATGACACGCAAGCAATGACAAGACAACAACAGCGAATAACTGGAGGACACCTGGCACATCGGTCTCGGGGCATTACAGTGTGCTGAAAAATCTTGGAGAAGACCCTTCCCCGACCCTGATCTACTCGGATCCGTCCCTGCTTTGCCCTGTGGCGGCTACGGTCGTCATGACCAGGGCTTTGCCGGACAGATCAGGTGGCTGGGCGTGTTTCCAGGTGAAACCCTTGCCCGACGTGGCGGCCACTCCAAAGGCAACGTCTTCTCGCGCCGTTCTCCTTCCTTGAGGCTTTGGAGTGTATTCCCCCCCCCTCTCGAGCACAGGTGAAAGCCTGCCCTCCCCTGCTTGGATGACGATGACACTCGGTGTTGTGCTCCTTCCTGAAGGCGTCATCCGGGGATTTGTTCTTGCGGTGGTGGTGTTGGTGGTGGTGCGGTGAAGGGTGTGGCGGCTTGTTCTTCTATGCGGCAGCCTCTGCGGTCCCGTGGTGCGGATGGTCTCTACCACTGGTGCCATGCGAGGGAATCAGTGTCTCCTATTCTGACGCCGGTGGTACCCTGCTTGGTGGGAGTCCCTGTGTCCGACGATTCCAATCCATGACCGGTGCAAGGCTTGGTCCCTCTTCGGCCTTCTCTATGGTCTTCTGTCTTCGATCGACGCGTCTCGGCCGGCGCCCTGCCTTGCCGTTGCCGACGATGGTCTTCTAGTGGTCGGCCTCGATTGTGCATGGGTCTGTTGTTGTTGTGTTTCATGGCAGCTTGGGCTCCTTGGTCTGGGTTCTATGGAACCTCTCTGTCATTGGCCGGTGCAGCACCTGTCGAGCCAAGGTGAAAGGCCTTGTGGTTGCTCATGTTTGGCCCTTTGGTCGCAGTCAGTGATACGATACTTGCCCGGTGTTGCCCTCCTTCTGAGGCCTTAGTTAGGTTAGTTGGTTTCAGCTTTGCGGTGGTCGATGGCAACGGCGTTTGGGTCATTCCTCTCAGCACTATGAATCTTGTTTCACGTTGCTTTCATTTCTCTGTATTGTAATTCCTTTGTAACCCTGGCCCGTTGTTAGTTTTGTTAATTCAAAATCAGTTTTGCTAAAGCACATCTAGATGTGCCATAAGTATTGCACATCTAAATCATATGTAATTAATCTTACATTGAGATTCGTGTGAATATTTTCTTTCTCTTTTTTCTTTTTTTCTTTATGCTTGATTCACTCACTTAGATGTGCAATAACTAGAGCACATTTAGATGTGCCCTAGACACACCCAAAATTCAAAATCAGTCTAGGTTCGAGCCTTTTCTCGGGCTCGCCCAAATGTGGCACCGAAAGAATTTGGATTGCACTTCAATTCAAAAAGAAACTAGCTTTGTCGCACGGATTAACATAAATTGATTGAATATATCTTATAGTTTCTAAAAGCAACAGAAATACGACTCAGCGAAGTGTACATCGAAAGCATATAATATGCGGAAGTGAGAGACGACGTATGGTAAATCCGAAACACGTACGTACGGGCATCATGGCATTGTGCGCCTCACGAGCCAAAACCACGCCGCTTTAATCCCCATGCGGCGGCGGCTTGGCGGCGGTGTCGGCGTCTTCTTGGACTTGGATGATTCCCATCTTGATGCGTGGCGACGTTTGCAGAGTTTGTCCTTGCAGCTGCAGGCTATTCCCGCCCTCTCTAGGTCACGCGGCTGCACGACCCCATCGCTATGCCACCGTGCGGTGACAACGGTGACATCACACCGGACGGCGAAACCGTCATCCACGAGGTACTCCGATTCTTCGAGCTCTGCCCTCGTGATCAATGAACTGGGCGGACCACGAGGTTTCTCACGCATACGACGAAAGTTTGACCGGAAGCTGCTGCAGTAGGTTGTCGTCGGAGCCGGCAGGCCGTGGTGAGGGACAATAGTGAACTGGGCATGGACACTGACGGTGCGGTCGCAGCCGTCGACGAGGCCGAGGGCGAGGCAGATGCGGTCGGTCGCGGCGGATGAACCGTTGGGGTAGAACAAGATGCACCAGGTGTAACCACCCGCCTCGAACGTTTTGGATTTCACCGACGAACCATCGGCGAACAACTTGGTCTGCGAGTACCCTTGGATTGTGAGGATGTGGGAATGGCACTTGGTCGCCGTGGTGGTGATGGTAGAGGCGGAGACGCTGCCCACGTTGCTCGACATGGTAGATTAGGAGAGCGCTTGAGTTGGGAGGGTATCTATCCGCCGTTTCGCACCGGATATACAGGGCTTTGCTAGAGATACGGAAATATATGTCACAGAGGGTTACAGACAGCCTGGCGTGTGCAGATTTAATTGGTTGTTAGATTGGAGCCGGCCCCACCCTGAAAATCAGGGGGGAGAGATTAGTTGTGGGCAAGAGAAGGATCCGTAGAACTCCCGTAATTATCTGTAAGTCTAGCATTTTTGGGATATACATATACATATCCCAAAGTTTGTTCACAGATCGCCACCAAAAGCGCTCTCATCCATAGGTTATTGACAATTTGCTTTGTTTCCGAAACCAATGGCTCGCGAAAATCACGTTTCAATTCCACTGCCAGATAGCCCACGTAACAACAGGTGAAAAAAAGATACCCCTTATAACAAAGTAGTAAAAATGAAAAAGGATTTGCTAATAGCCGCTCCTACGCGTCAGCCGGCGGATCCTTTCAAAATATCAACCGTCTCATGAGCCGTCGGATCGGGTGGATTGAGCAGCCGACGGTCACCTTCTACCATTGTACACATGCTTTGGATTGTTCACTTTCGCCGAGTCATATATTTCAGCAATGTAGTCGTTTTGCGATTTTTTTTGCCCGGTTATTCTAGGATTTGGTTTGTAAGATCTATAAAGCACGACAAAGATCCTGTTTCCAAAGACATCTTTGTTGCTTTCAGAAAACAAGATGTATTCCATCGATTTATATTGATCCGTATCATGTCTACCTTGAATGGAGTGAATAGCGAAATTCTTTCAATGTCACATGTATGCAACTATGCATGCATGTGTATATAAGGGTATCTTCAACGCACACCCTTAAGCTGCCCTCATCCGTTCGAACTCCGCCCCACGTGATTGCCACAATGGTGCGCTGCCGCATTCGGCACTAACTCCTTCAAAAGCGGCATTGCGACGGAGGAGTATGCCGACAGGGAGCGGCGGCAGCGGGACAGGCGCAACGCCACACGTTTGTCGGAGTTCGCAGACTCTGACGTCCACCACCACACATCTTGGCGAACCTAGAGCTGGCAATGGCCTGGGCCCTCGACCGGTCGAAGACCAGTAGCACGGCGGAGACGAGCAAGTGCCGTCTCCGCCGGCTCGACGAGGAGATTGTCAAGTATGGGCAGGAGTGGTCTCTCCATGAGTCCACTGCCATCGCCACCTCCACCAACTCTTGCCGCCTTCTCCTCCCGCTTACGTCCATGGTGGCCATGGGCGCACTGCGCATGGTGTAGGAGCAAGCGTATAAGATCATCCGCGAGCAGCAGACAACGGCCGGGAAGCCCTGCCGCGACACCGTGCCCTACCGCTGCCCGAAGCCTGACAACAATTACTCCGACAACGATGGCCCGGCATGGCATACGAGCTCACCGCCAAGTATAGGGTAGATTAGGTTCCTCTTACGGTCTTTAGTTCACCGGATGAAATATCGTTCGGTTTTATGTAAAATTTATCTATGTTTCAATGAAAATCATTCGGTTCATTTAAATTTGCATCAAATTTATTCATTTTCACTAAATTTCATTCGAATGTAATTGGACATTTGTGGCTAGCTTTGGATGGGCTGCTCCCGCATCACTGTTCGCGGACTAGTGCCCACCGTTCCACAGACGGATACGTTGTATAGTTTGGGGTTCAGCGTTGGAGATGCCCTAATGGCACATCTTGAAATGTTTATTTTTGACTCCTGTTACTTTGATGTTTAGCTGGATATATGTTGGTGGACATAGCCTAACAGCCTGGTACTGTAATAACTTGATGCTCTATAATTTCTGCTATATACTTGCATGATCATTCTCCTTGGATGAGTGATAATTAATCCATATCTTTGCCGAGCGTATGAAGAAATCCACTTGGCAAAGATTGTTTCCATTTTTTTACTTTTTTGTTTACCTTATTAATTTATTTCATTTTATTATTACGTACAATCTCTTTTCATTCCTTTTATGTATTTTCATACTTCTATTATTTTCTTTTCTTTTCTTTTATTATCCTTTTCTTTGTGTAACATGAAAATTTTAGATGGTTTGAGAAATCATACTTGTGTCAATGAGTCTATGATTGTACCTTATAAAAAACAAGAGGAACTAGAGGATACCACTCGTGTTGCTATGGCAATTGTTGGTAAAAATTTGGCTTGATAACATGAAACCAAATTTGAAATTCATGTGACATTATATTAATATTTATTATATATAAATAGAATAATTTAATGGAAAACATTTCCCCATGCATGGTTGAATTGTGTAGTGTGTGTTTGTTCATACATGCTTGCATGTTGAGGTGAGTCTTATCTCATTCGTAATTGTATGATGAGGTGGCATGCTTCCATATTGAGATAAATAAATTAGTGGGGATGACTCTTTTAAGTATATAGGATTTCAAACATCAAGGTGCCCATACCATACCCAAAGATGGAGCTTATTAGTTTCTTATTCTAGAAAATGCAAACGAAGACTTAAAAGGATGAAATGTTGCATGGTGTCATTAAATGATCCCGAAAGGTTGTGGTAAAAATTTGAGAAAGTTTCACAAAAGTTGTGACGTACACAACTTGGAAATCGGAACATCTCCAAGGATGAATCGTGGTTTCGAGGGGAGGCAGGTAAAGGTGGAAGGTGTCGGTTCCTTCATCGTTCACTACTAGAATTCGGGATTTCGTCGAGTTCCAAGTTTTTGCTGAATGCAATTTATCAGCAACTCGACTTTGTAAAGTGTCTGCCAAGTTTGCCAACAAATGGACTTGGCAGTGGCGTGATACTCGACAAATATCATCGTTTTCCTAGTGCCAGGCAAAAGGGACTTGGTGATGAAAAGAAACTCGACAACATTGCACATTCGCCGAGTTCAGCCGGCATGAAACTCGGCAGTGTCCTCATAGGTGGACCCCACGGCTATCCAGGCGATGGAGGCGTCAAGGTCTCCTACGTATGCCGGCTTTCCGGTAACAGAAGCTCCATAATCATTTTGCCTTTTGCTTGTTCTTCTTATTATGGAATTCCAGGGGTCATGTCTATACGAGAGCCCATGGAAAAAACATGCCGGCAGTACTTCTGCCGCCGTCATAAAATCATTCTCGGCGACTTCCTCGTCCCGCACCTCTCCACCCTAGGCTTCAAGGTCTAGATCTACAACACCAATATCTATATCATGTGCAGGGTGAGGTGCCACAGGTACTGCTGCCAGAGCAACATCCAGCTTGCCCTCTGGGTTTAGTCTATTTGTCGCAGTCGTCTGAACTTGGTCTCGATCATCTGAAATTGCGGTGAACTGTCTATTTTCCCTAGGGATCAGGACCTGGGGTCGCGTAGGGGCATGGGATGCCCCTTCTATCTTAAACTTATGCTCTACTAAGGTATTGTACACTATTTAGTTGTTGCTCTCATGTTGCGTGCGATTATTTGTGTAGTGTTGTTCTTATGTGATGCATGTTCTTCTTATGTGATGCTTGTTGTGAAGTGGTCCATTTGGGTGGTACGGCCACCACATTTGAAAGTGGTGATCAGAACAGGTACGTGCACGTAGCTAAATAATTGTAGTTTGCATCTACTCACCCTTGAAGACAAATGCAAGCAACCAAATAGCAGGCCCTAATATGGCCACTGATGCAATGGAGCCAACTAAACAATGTGTAGATGTTAATTTTAGCATGTTTTTCCTCAAGCAGGCCTAGATGGGACAAGTACGAAATGCAACAAAAATAGATGCAGGCATCCAAACATGCCCCAAGGGACTCGGGTCCGCCAAATTGACGTAACCAAAGAAAACAGGAGACCACCGACAACTGCCGCTATAATATCCTCTGTGTCGAGCTAAAAGCACGAGACGTGTGCCCCCACCTACGCCGCACCGCCCGCCCCGCCGAACTTGCATTATGTCTGGCGCGGATGGCATCGCGAGTGTCTCCCTCAACAATGTCAACTCACAGCATCATAAGTCCAATGTCTCTTGCAATTTCTTCTTGGTTTTCTGGGATTTGAAATGTTAGTTTTTGTTGGAATCCCACATCGCAACAAACTAAGACCTAGGAAAGTAAGTGAGGGAATTGATGATGCTAGAGGAGGAAGAGTGGTGGGCGGGAGCTTGCGGCTGCTGTCACCGCCATCAGTGGTTGACGGGTCGCTCGCTGTCGAAAGGGGGAGATGGCAATGTGGTGGTGTGATGTACTATTAGAGTTGCTCCAAAACATTTTTGGGCCAGGGGCAATATAAAAACAATTGATTTTCATACTAAAATTGTATACTTATTTTAAACTTACTGTACCATATTACAATTTTAATTAATATAAATTTTCTAGTACTCAGCCGCATAACAACGTTTACAAATAATAGTTATATTATTTATTGTTATATAGTTCTAATGTATATCACTGAAATTTTGATTCTACAAAATTTACATTGTTTGATTTACCAAAAAATATTTCTTGTTAAGAAAATCCTTCTAACTAAATTGCTAATATTGCACAAACTATATAGTATATACACATGTATTTGCATTTCTATTTGTGTGTTTATATATTTTTACATTAAATGTTGGGTATTTCTAAATCATATACACACCAACAAATATTTTAATAGGGTTTTCTACTATATATTAGGCAACCATATTCATAGAGAGTTCTAGGGCATAACAAATACGACTAGCAAGTTGAGTTCAGTAACAGAATCATCAAAGAACCAAAAATGTTGTTAACTGTACATTTGTGCATGATTTGATTATCAGACGTGCTTACAATGGACTGGATTTCCAAGTCAAACTTACCAAACAAGGAAACAATGAATTTGTCCATCAAAACACCAAAAAGTAAAACGGCAAAAGGAATCTGCACCCTTGCAAGGCAATGGACTGGATTTCAGTGGTCCATTCACGCACATGTCGCATGTACGCACGGCCCTGGCCCGGGCTGAACAGGCGAGGCCAGCGAGCGCGCGTGTGATCTTCTCTTTTCTTCTCAACACACCACTTAGAATGATGGAGAGAACCCACTATATAAAGAGGTCCAATACTTCCTCAACTAGCGGTATGGGACTAAACTTTAGCACCACACCACCACTTGCCATTTTTCTCTCTTTTTTTGACATATTTGGCATTTTTCTCATGGGCTCATTTGAGATTTCATAATTTGTTAATGGGCCAAGCCCATTTATTTCTAACAGGTATCGGTGCATGGTTATTTACATGATCAAAGGCCTATGATCCAATGTTTGCTTCAAAATTGGAGGAAATGTACATATCAGAGACTCTTGTTCATGGCGTTTTTCTATTAGTTTTTTGTCTCTGGGCAAAGTGATATCTTCTGTTACCCCTTAGTTTGGAGATGGTATTTACAAAAGTAGCCCATGGAGGATAGATACCTCATGTTGTACTCGTGACAATTGATGGTATAGTTGCACAAAGCAGCTTCTCTCACACACAACCTTGTATACAATGGAGATTTCTGCAACACGTTAATGTCATTGTGCGACCCGGGCATGCTAAAGAAAGAATGTCAAATCCAAATGTCACGTGATGCAATTGCTTAAAAAATGATGTTGTGCTTTTTGCAATGGCATTGGTTTTGTCCGTGTTGAGCATATAGGCAGTTCCTCAGGTGCATGCAATCCAGGGGTCCGAACATACCTAGAAACATTTTTGCTTCTCCAAATGCCATGAGTCTTTCTGTGTCTGCAGAAGTTGGTTCTCTCGAGTACTCTCGTCCAAACACCTTCACCACTGTAGTAACAAATTTGGCCATGGCTTCAAGGCAAGCGCTTTCAGACATCTGAAGGTACTCGTGCTTGAATTTACAGTCGCGCCATACGCAAGCATCCTCATTGTTCTTCAATTGGCATATATTGTCTTAAGTGTTCAGTTCTCCTACCTATACATGTAGTTGCTAACTGGTGCTTCATTGTTCTTCCAACGCTCCTGAAAAGGAAGTTAACACATTCTTTTGTTGGTTTGCAGGTTTAATATCATAATAGTTGGTACTTATTGGACTGATATCATGATATTTGTGATTACTAAACATGTATACTATTTCGCATTATGCACACATATTACTTTGTTCTATCAAAAAATGTACTTTATTTCTAATTAATAACCTATACATTCCCCACGCCTCACGAATTTTTTGTTTTTGTGTTTCACTCATTGAGGGATTCTGCAACCATCACATTTGCACACCATCTTGGGTAAGCTCATGTTTCTCGACGTAATGTAAACTATTATTATTCGCTCAATCTTGTTTGTGATTTTTTTCTACACAAAATGTACTCTCTGGAGATCATACTCAATTAGGCATGATGCAACCTGGGTGATTAAGGTTCTTTCATTTTTGGACCTTAAGCTCGTTGCCGGGTTTCTCAGAATATGTGGTGTCAAACCAGGAATGATACATTTTGACACCTTGAGCGAGTTTCCAGGTTTGTGATGCATTTAAATGAAGAAGGAAAGAAAAAAATAGAAATAGTAGCGAGATCCCCAATTTCACTATTGTCCTCGACTAAAGTAAACCTAATGTTGATTGATTAACTGGTATAAGCAAGTCCACATCTATCAGTTAGAAGGAATGCCGACCGCTTAAGCTTATGCTCTATGCAATGTCAAGTTGTTAATAAAGCAAAAAATGCAATATTTTCTTGCAAATTCATGTGTCATCTGCTATGTGGAAAGATAAAGTAAAGAAGACCAAATAATTACATTGTCATCTGGACAACCTAATTACAATGAAACCATGCATCGATGGAAAAGCGAGCGATTATAACCTCTCTGTGGATAGGGTGCAACTCATGAGATATCTTCCTATATTTATCCGCACCATTCATGTTGTCACAATCACCTTTTTCTGACAACCCACCTTAATATTATTCCTATATTGTCATCTTTGTTAAATTCATCTCTTCCTTTGATACATCCACACTCGATATTATTTATGGAATAGAGTATTTTTATTCAAGTAGAACTTTATCGCACATCCATATGAATTTATTAATTTTCTGTCATTTTAATGCAAGCCTGTAGGTATATTATTTCGATGAATAACATGTTGGCTGAGGAAATCTAATGCAATAATGTCCATGTTGTGATAACTCTGGTCTTCCATACGACAAGCATTATGAAAGTATTTTTTATTGAGCTTGCATCTCAGGTGTGAGATGGTTATTGATTTATTTTAGAGTTTGGACATGCTCTAGCTACCTATGAGCTATTCAAGCTCACTTTTGTTTCATATACTAATCCATATTTATGTGATGTGTAGATGAAACCAAACAAGTGGCCCACATTTGTTACAACATTATTTTGTTGATGTCTACCATGTTGTTAGTTTATGATCTTATATTTAATCATTTTGCAAAATATTAAATAAAATCCTATCATTTTAATGGAGAAACGAAATGGATCCAACGTTTATTACATATGTGTTCAGTTCTACCACAACCTTTGGTATATTGTCTTGAGTTGCCTCTTTTCCTACCCGCAAAAACAAAGAGTTTCCTCTTTCCCAGATAGAGACAATTTAAATTCAAGACATCCACTAAAAAATCAGAAGTTTGCGGATAGGAAACCACTCTAGCTTAGTGAAAAGAGATAAGATATGGAGATGCAATTGACTAGTGTCTGGAGGCATAAATAATTTCAGGTAACAAAAGCATGATAGATAGATTGGGGGTGTATATGAAATTCAAGATGGTGGCGATTTCTTACATGGTGTTAAAGGATGATGTGTACACATTGCATGTAGTGTATCTCTTTTTTCCATGAAGAAACACAATATTGCTTAAGCACAGTTTTATTTACATCTTGGCAGAACATTTTCATCCGATATGAGTTGTAAACACATTCCTCTAAATAATATTATCGCAGTTGTTATTTACCATTCTTTAAGTCTGAGGACATGTTGTTTATGTCTTGTCAAATGATATGTGATCCTTTGTTATCTGCAGTTTCCATGGATTCAACCAAAGGGGGTTTTATCTTAAACATTGGGTACATCACATCAGTATTGCTTAACTTCTTACTTATTATTTAGTTCATCATGATGTAGTTAATATATTTAACAATGGAAACATCATGTACTCAAAATTTTGACTAATAGGAATATTCTTTTTACTCGTTACTATCATTGTCTCAAAGCTTATGCTGAAACTTGTTGGTAATAAAGGTCAGAATGGAACATATCAAGAAGTCTGACAATTTTTATTATTTTCTAAAATTGTTTCTTTTTGGTATTAATGCTAAAGTCCTATTCTTACACCACCTACCCTAACTTGCCCCTATGCAAAGCCTTCTTTCAACTCATTATACAAATCAGATACAAACATGATCCAATGTATGAGTAGAGTTGATGACCATCCATTTTGTAAGATTACATAATTGTCTCTTATATGAACACGTTATGTAGAGCACTAAACTGTTTGAAGCACTAAAAGTTGAATTTGCATGTTGCCATATATTATGTACTACCGCTCTATTGTAAAAATTAATGGGTGTGGCAATGCGCACCATCGATGATCTAGTAATTTGTAGACTGAAGGACCAAGGGGTTTTAGTTATTGAAAACCTTGAAGTAAGGAATAGGTGCATGCTCGGTAAATGGCTATATAGTGTAACAAGTGTTTGCATTCCAAAATCCTCGCCCAAGTCACGGCGCAACAGAAATGATTCTCCTTTTTGGAAGGGGCTGATGAGGACAAAGGCTAGCTTCTTCAATAGGAGCAAGTTCATAGTTGGGAACGGTAATACTATTAGATTATGGGAGGATACATATATAGCTAGGGGAGATGCCATTGGCCTTACAATATCCATCCCTTTACAATATTGTACAACGTAAAGAAGATTTCTTTAGTACAATGCTAGGATCGGTTCCCTTACATATCCAGTTCAGGAGATCCCTGGTTGAGGAGTGGTGAGATAGGTGGATACATCTTGTGCATAGGTCAATGGAGGTTAACCTTTCTTATGAGCCAGATACACTGTACTGGAAACTTTCAGTGCCAGGAGTATTCTTAGTTAAATCAATGTATGTAGATTTGATAAACACTGGGCCAATCCCAAAGTCACTTCATATTTGGAAAATTAAGGGACCTGTAAAAATAAAGGTCTTCATGTGGTTTCTACACAAGCAAGTGATCTTGACTAAGGACAACCTGACAAAGCATAGCTGAGAAGGCAGTAAACGGTGTTGCTTCTGCGATCAGGATGAAACAATACAACATTTGTTCCTCAAATGTCCACTAGCCAAGTTATTATGGTGTATAATACATGTGTCATTTATGGCAATCCTCCTAATAGCATTGCGACTTTATTTGGGATATAGCTAAATGGGGTAAAGCCTAAGACAGTGGCGCATATTTGAGTCGGAGTGTGTGCATTTAGAATTGTCGGAATGATGATATGTTTAACAGAAAAAACATCATAAGTTTTCTACGGGTTATCTTCCGCGCGACTGGATGGCTTCGTATGTGGTCGTTACTCGGCTATGCGAAAGTCGGGGAGCATATGAATTATGGGTGCAAACGTTGGGAGATGTTAGTGCGGGATACCTATAACCGGTTTGGGTGGTGGTCCACCAATGGGATAGGTATCCAGTCATCTTGTCCTATTTTTGTCGGTTGTGGCAACTTACAATTTTATATTCGGTTTTGCTTGCGAACTTTATCGGATTATGTATTTTTTTGGAGGCTTTGATTAATAATAAGGTTGTGTGCATCAATTCATGGAGAGGCCGGAGTAATCCTCCTTTCTAGATATTTTTTTACAAATGACACTTGAGAGGGCTCCCGTTTTGCCGGTTTTCATTGGTTTATACTTGGGTGTTTATGCTCTTGATCCCTTTTTCTTTCTCTTTCCTTTGTTTCTATTGATTTTTTCCTTTTTTTAAATGTGTGAACAATTTTCAAATTTCTAGACTTTTTTCACGTTCATGAACTTTCTTGATTTTCTGTGAATGCTTTTACTTAAGTTTTTGAAAGAAAATCACATTAATGAACTTTTTTTCCTCAAATATGTGAACTTTTTTCAAATGCTCCATCATTTTTCCAAAAAAATTGAACTTTTTTCCTCAAAATATGAACTTTTTTTCAAATCCTCGAAACATGTGAATTATTTTCAAATTGGTGAGGTTTTTCAAATGCATGAACTTTTTCAGATAAGCAAACTTTTTTGAACTCATGAACGTTTTCGTGTTCGTGAACTTTTTTCAAATCTGCAAACTTTTTGGAATCGCGTGAACTTATTTTTTGAACTCGTGAAATTTTACTAGTTCATG